>NW_028301539.1:9295000-9340000 GCF_042242905.1 Orbicella faveolata | reverse complement strand
ACAGATGGTCAAGCCAAATTTGTCATTTGTTTTCAGAATTTTATTCTTGGGGGTAGGGGGGTGGTGGGGGGGGGGCTCTGTTACCATTTTAGATCAATATTTTCTACCTATTTTACATAATTTTCTCTCTTCCTGAGAATGTAACGAGATCCAAAATAAGGGACATAATGACGGCTTCAAAAGCCATACCCAAAAAAGCAATCTATTTTTTAGAGTAAGTTGACAGCTACCTATTAAACTCACCCCTCCGTTGAACAACCTCTAGCGTATGAATTGTATTGACTTGAATTTGTATTGAGAAAAGGGCGAAACCTTATTTTTGATATCTTTGTTATTTGATACTTCTAGATATTTAGAAAGAACAGGCAGAGCAAAGCATTTTACAGCTTTGTGTCAAATGTGTTGACTCTGTAGGTACTGTGACCTCCTTCATGATGTTTCTTTTTCGCGCCTCTCAGCAAAGCTACAGTTCTCTTCTTTGCAACAAACGTCAGGAAAATGAAAAATCCTGTGACAAAAGAAATAAAGAAAAAGAATCATCTTCTCATTTATATATCCCTGGCCATCAACAACGAGATTTTAGGTAACTTTATTGATATTATACTATCCCTCTGGCAACAAACAAACACCAAAACAGAACCAAAACAACAACAATAACAACAATAACAAACAAACAAACAAGGGGTGAAATATACGATCGCTCATAAATTCACTTTAAAAGGAAAAGAACAATGGAAAATAAAGTTGGAAGAAAAGGAGAGGCATTATTTTCCGTGTAATCAAACGTGAGACTAAAAATCGAATTCTAAGCCCCTATTCCAATTGTATTACGGATTTATTGTTCATATTACGTCACCCAACATTGTAAATAAACAAGTGGAGACGTTAAGAAGATGATGCGTTGAATTAGGTGCCTCAGCAGTCATCTCTAAGGCAGACGATTTGTGCCTTTTTGACATCTCACCTTGTAAGCTGTTAACCACCACAAAAATATACATTGTTGCGTCAGTTTTTACGATGGAGCTGAGAAATCCAAACACCCATGTAAGACCAAGGACACAAGTCAGCTTGATGCACAGCAGAGCGAGACTTGTGTGGCTTCCCTGGTCGGACAATTTATTAGTTACCTGCATAAACAGAGTACAACAAATGGTTGGCGTAAGAATCTATTGATTTTTGGTAATATATTAATAATCTGGCATCAAGCGACTGGTACTCGAGAATACAAAAAAAAAAATATATTGGGCAACAATCCGTCATGATGAATTGCATTACTGAGATCAACAGCCTCCACAACAAAGTGAATTTGTTAGTGAATGCCCCCTATTATGTGTTAACCCTCGATAAACAAAGGTTTTATCTTATCCTATCTTGTCCCGTCCCGTCCCGTCTCGTCTCGTCTCATCTCATCTTATCCTATCTTAATTACTGGCCGAGATATCAATGCGAAAATATAACATTAATCTTAGAATACATCTCAGAGATAGATGCGTTGGAGTGAGCCCTGAAAGATATTAGGTGTCAGTAGTTATCTTTCTCAGACAGAAAATACACTATACACTTTACATGATACTGCTGTTATTTCCTTATAAAGTGGTTTTGAAGAGCAGTCGCAAAACATCCTAATTAAATAAGGATAAAGGTCAATTGGGCACGCATCTTAATGAAGACTGGAATTGCTTCAACTGTATAGGCTTCTTGT
Source organism: Orbicella faveolata (assembly GCF_042242905.1). Lineage (NCBI taxonomy): Eukaryota > Metazoa > Cnidaria > Anthozoa > Scleractinia > Merulinidae > Orbicella > Orbicella faveolata. Next base: position 9,338,298 of record NW_028301539.1, on the reverse strand, counting down.
AAAATGTTTACCTGCCTAAATGAAATGATCTTACCTTGTGCACTTTGTAAATAGAAATGACCGTCCAAGTTAAAGCTACGAAATTAAACACAATAACCAATGCAATGGGGACACCAACAACAGCTAGCGACGTAGTACCATTTTTGATCCAGCAGAATCCACTGTGACCTGCCAAAAAATAACCTATTAAAATCTTACAATCTCGCAAGCGTACGATCGACATGTTTAATGGGAGGGGGGGGGGGGGGCATAAAGCTAAAATTTAAAACTCAAAACCAAACAAACAAATAACGCACATGGATTTGCATTAGCTTGGCAACCACCAACTCGTATAATTATTTTCAAACAGGCATTTAGCTTACCACTGACGAGTCTCTGAAGGGGATTGATCTCGCGACCCCCCGGAAACCTGGAATGTCAAGTATGACATTATGAAAAATACATATGTGTTAAATCCTTAACCCGGTCATACCAATGCTGTAAGCAAACGCATCCAATCTCTCTCGAATACGAGACAAATCTTATTTGCACGATAATGTATCTTATGTAACAGAAAAAAAACAAAAATTCCACACAGCAACGTTTTCGCTTACCGTAGCCTATGCCAACAGTGTCCGTGTAATCCAACGCAAAGCACGAGACGACAACAACTGCAGGTAAACCCCAGGCACACGCACAATATTTAAGGAGAGTCCTCCTACTGTTCCTAGCTGGTTGGGAACGTGCATTATTATCTGAAATCATAGTAAAACATTGTTTATTGTTTTTAGTGTTTGAGAAAGGGGATAGGCGACTATTTTTTTTTTCTCTCTGACCAGTCACAAAAGCATATTTTGTGTAGACAACGCTTTTTACATTGTCTTCAGAATTAACACTGATAGTTTTGTTCTTAAACCATTAATATTTTTAATGTCTGGGTGAGAGGACTCATTGCAAAAAAGAGTGGGAGTGGAGAGAGAGGGTGAATGTACACTTTAATTTAGACTCACCTAGTCGTTTTACTTAGGAAGGCTGACATGTTTAGAGCTAAAGATATGATTTTGCAGTCCGTGCTCTATTATGTCACATGCTCACTTTTTTTGATCAAGACATAATGAAAGCATTTCTTACCGTGAAATACAAATGTTTTTGCCACATCAAATGCCATCACACTCATCCATGCAAATTGACATAACAAAAAGTAATGAAGAAGAACAGCAATTCCAGTGCAGAGAGCTTGGATGTTTCTTAATCCTGCGACAAACAGGAATATGTGATAAAATATCATTGCAAAAGACAGGTTTATCAGATTTTTCCCTGGTAGAGTCCTCAACTCCTTAAAAACGCAGTAAACGACGAGTAAAATAAGCAGCGATAGGACCGAAACTGAGCATCCGGCGTAGGTAATAATCTGTAATGGAGATACCACATAGGACCACCTTGCAATTGTTTCTCTGTTTGAGTAGTTGCTTGCAAAGTTTGTGCACAAAAATACATAGGAGCCATTCATGAAATAATCAGTGCGGTTATATCCTGTGGAGTGTAAAGGAACCCACAAAGCTCCATTTGGAAGCAAAACTGTGTCTGAAGAATTAAGCCGTATGCCGGAACAGTTCAGCATTATTTCGACATCACTCGTTGAATTGGTTGAATTGGTTGAATTGATCGAGGCGTCGGTATTTACAATCACTTCGTGGAAAGCCTCTCTGCAGATTTGAACGAAAGGATCATAAACAAACCCTTTCTGACAAGTCTTTCGTGCCACAACTTTAGTTTGAGTTGTTTTGCCATGAATGCTGATTTGATTGGAGGAAAAGTCAAACAGAATGTTCAGTGGAGGAGGATCAGGTTCTGGTGGAATCTCAGTTGTCGTCATTGTATACGTGATAACCGTCGTCGTGGGCATGGGAGCTGTCGTCCAAGGTGGTGGAGGTGTTGACCACGGTCCCGTAGTAAACGGTGGAGGTGTTGTTCCAGATGTCATGGTATGCAGTAGAGTTGTTGACTCAGGTCCTGTAGTAAGCGTTGTCGGATCACTTGTCGAGGTATGCGTTGACGCTGTTGACCCTGGATTCGTTTGATGTTGTAGAGTTGTTGACTTAGGAGTCGTGGCTTGAATTGGAGGATCACTTGTAACTGGCGCCAGGCATCCACAGTTTACCTGAGTTATGTCATCTCCACTGCACAATGCACAGTGGAGATTTTTACGGTGTGAATTTCCACAAACAGGGAAAGCATAGTATGAACAGAGATCTTGTAACACTGGTTCTTTTTCAACTATTTGTTTCGAGGAACAATTGCTTTTGGTCACAAGACATTTTTTGACGTATTTTCGCTGTTCATTTGTAGGATGGTACTTAACTGTGCAGTTTTCTCTTATAAAAGCCAACAGCAATGCGTTGTCTTGAGGAAGAGCTGAGGCTGGTATGCGTCCACAGTCTGCCGTCATCCGCCAGTAAGATACATTTTGTACGGCATTGCACCTAGCACAAAACACATTCCTATAAACAGTACCTGCCCCGTTATCGACAACAGGCATGCCCCGCAGGAAGTCTGTGTTATCTACAATCTCGCATAAGGTTTGAATCTCTGATTTAACGGTACTTTGCGGACATGTGGTTTTCATCACAATACCACGACTGCCTGAGTTCTTCATGTTCAAACATTTCCATTGTCCACCTTGGTCGTCAGACCTCGGTTGCACTTTACTGCAACTAGTTTATAAAGAGCAGTAAATGACATCAACAAAAACAACAAGCAACAACATCAGCAACATCAACAACAACAAAACGCGAATTAAACTGAATTCTGCTACAGTCATTTGAACATTGCATCGATATTTACTGGGCTACTGTTGCTGTTGTTGTTTAACTTGCTGTCTTAATACAATAAAATTAAATGTCTCTAGATCTTTAGACCGCATCGAGCTCGAACAGTTGTTAGTCTCAGTAAATCAACTTTTTTTTATTGATTTTGCTGCTTCTCTTTCACCCGCTCAAGAGATTTCAGAGATAGGTTTTGTTTCTGCCGCTGCTGTTTGCATCATTAAGGTTTTCAGTAGCTGTTGCCGTTGTCGTGATTGACGTTATTGCTATTCCGTCTTCCTTTATATTGTCGTCCTTTTCTTATACTTGGGTTTTTGCGCAAGCTTGTTTGGTAAGATGGTTGGAATGATTGGCCAAGTACATTTTCTGCGCGTTTATGGACGAAAATGGAGTCGAGGTCCATAAACATGCACGAAAAGGACGAGGCCAGTATCCAGACATCTTGACCAAACAAACTTGGTCAATAAAGGAATTTATCAGAATTTTTTTTTTTTTCTTGTGGGACACAGCTTATAATCCTGAGCGGCCAGGATAGCGCCATCTTGGCCTCTGGTGTAGCCAATTTCAGCGCAGGATTTGGTTCACGAATCTAGGCATGCAATAAATGTTCTTACGGTCATGTATTTTTTACTTGAGATGTTTTACTTTTTCTCTTTTAGCCATATATCTACTGGCACTGTAATGACTAAATTACGGTAAGCCCAATTGGCAAAACTAATTCGTCATACTTGTTCTATTTATCTTCACCTACACGAGTTAATAGGTAGCTTAAGCGAAACACGACGACTACGGCAACAAGAACGACACTAAACAAAAGGTTTGATGAGCAGCACAATAGCTGTGCACGTGCGTTGTACATTTCTTTGCCGTTCTCTGCAAAACAACAACGTAAAATGACCAAGTTTTGCGTCGTCTACGGAAAGTGGACGACGACGGCTTATTTTTCGTATTTCCATTTGGAATTGAACGATGTCGTTGCATATTTAGCTTAAGCACGTTTTTAGAGCCATTGGCGTACCGAACAGATCTAGACAATCGCGAATTACGCTGGTAAAATATAAATTCATTTTTTACTAGGCGTTGTCCTCAGCGTTGTCACCGCCGTTGCTTAAGCTTCCTAATTGCATGCCTATCACCTGGAGAAGAAATCGTAACAACAATCTCCTACATCTAAGCAATGACTGTCACAGTAACAAAGTAAATTTCTTCCGCGCTCTGCTGGGTCAGCGACAGCGCCGTGAATACATCTTGTCTTGCACGAGTGTTCATCTCTCGGACAAAAAGCAGCAAAATGAAAGTTTCCAGTGATGTTTAACCGCTGTAAAATCGCCTTAGTGCTCACGTTGTTCCCGTTATATGCTACTACCAGATCACCATCTGTGTTCAGAAGAAATCAAATCAAAATGAGTAAAGTAAACTCGTTCTTCGCGGGATTTTTCTGAGGTTAAAATGTAAAACGCGACGTTTCGGGCGGTTTTACCACCATACAAAAGTTTGTATGACATTTTAACTGCCATAAAAAGTCCGCCATAAAGTCCGCAGTATCGAGGTGGAACTACGGTGTCTGAAGAAGAGCAGTAAAACTGCCCGAAGCGTCGCGTTTTAAAGACATTTTAACATCAGAAAACTCCCGTGTAAAACTATATTTACTTAATTCATTTTATATGTGAACATGAGAGGTTCTGAAGATACGTTATTGTAGATAAGTTTCTGTAGATAAGTTATTGCCATGCAGCGAAATTGTAGCGAGCATTCTAGTTGCGGATGGTCATCTTAATGAGCTTATCTTAATAAAATTATTAGTACGTGAACTCCATTGTATTAATTAAACTAATTTATATAACTATTCATAATCAGCATCGATTATGACATTATTTTTAATGAGGCTAAGTGTTCGTAAAGCCGGAAACGCTCCCACGAAATAAAAACATTATTGAATAACTGTAACTCGCGACTTTTTCGTAAACTGGAAAAATCAGTCAATATGTCGTTGTCCCTGATGTTAGCTTGGAACTGGATTTTTGTTTCCCTGTAGTAGACTAAAAAGATGAATTCATTTGCTGAATGTATCTTGGATGAAAAAGATGATGAAAAAAATTGATAGAAGCTGGAAAAATCTTTGTGTCCCAAAATGTTTTTTTTTTTTTTCTCTTGTTTTAAACTATTAAGATACGTCTCATTGTGAGAGGAGGCTTTACGAATGATTGCAAACTCCATTTGGAGAAAAAAAAAAACGTTATGAAACTGAAAAAAAGTCATTTTTTCTTACCGGAGGCAGCTGCGGTCAGAACAAACGTAGAGAACGCAGTGATGATCAGCAGGAATGTGGACGTGCTCTGGGCTGGGTATCTATGCATTTTCAAGAGTTGCCCTCTTCAAAGAGACCACTGCAAGAAATACATTTGATGGACTTAATAAACCATAAGTCCAATATGGGTTCGATCTTAACCCTCGGGCGTTCAGCTGGCAGTAGTGTCAACCTCCCTCGTTATCCTGCAACAATAGGGAGCTAAATGGTTATTTTAGTTCGGCCGCATAACACAATTTTACCAATAGTGCCATGGAATACCTAACAGTAAAAAAAAAAAGATAAACTTGTTCACATGTTTGTCGAGAACTAAATTTTGCTCAAAACAAACCCCACTTTTCCTATTTCTGGGTTTTTAAATTACTCGCGACGAAAACAAATACGTCTATGAACTACAACAAAATTATGCTGGTATCCAACACATGACGCTGAACATAGAGATGGTACTTATCATAAATATTGGCTTTCTACTTGGTATGATTAATATCAGTCGAAAAGCTTGAGCAAATGCAGGACAAATTCGACATCCCAGAGGTAATGATTGTGTATATTTGTCTTTCTCTCATATTGACAAGGCCCAACGAAAATAATTTGCTAATTTTATTATCATTTTTCATCTACAACAGGCATGCCCCGCAGGAAGTCTGTGTTATCTACAGCCTCGCATAAGGTTTGAATCTCTGGTTCAACGGTACTTTGCGGACATGTGGTTTTCATCACATTACCATGACTGTCTGAGTTCTTCACATTCACATATTTTCACTGTTCACGCGCGTTGGTCGTCATGCCTCGGTTGCTATTGACTGCAACTAGTTTATGAGGAGCAGTAAATTACATCAACAAAAACAACAAGCAACAACATCAGCAACTTCAACAACAACTAAACACGAATTAAACTGAATCCTGCTACAGTCATTTGAACATTGCATCGACGTTTATTGGGCTACTGTTGCTTTAACTTGCTGTATTAATACAATAAAATTAAATGTCTCCAGATCTTTAGACCGCATCGAGCTCGAACAGTTGTAAGTCTCAGTAAATCAATTTTTTTTTTATTGATTTTGCTGCTTCAGAGATAGGTTTTGTTTCTGCTGCTGCTGTTTACGTCATTAAAGTTTTCAGTGGCTGTTGCCATTGTCGTGATTGACGTTATTGTTATTCTGTCTTCCTTTATATTGTCGTCCTTGTCGTATACTTGGGTTATTGATCAAGCTTGTTTGCCAAGATGGTTGGAATGATTGGCCACGTACATTTTCTTCGCGTGTATGGACGAAAATGGAGTCGAGGTCCATAAACATGAACAAAAAGGACGAGGCCAGTCTCCAGACATCTTGATCAAAGCCTCTTCAAAGAGTTATCATTTTTGTTTGTTTGTTTTTTTTTTTTTTACACGTTTAAAGACAAAACTGGCCGTAAACTTTTACCACCCAAACAAATTGGCTTAAATAGTGCAGAAATATTTCTCAGTCTAGGTACATCATTATGGTACTATCTATTGATATATTTCTCAATCCTTTGCCGAAAAGGGTCAAAGTAAAATGGTGTAGGTTGTAGGCCTATTTTCGATGTCAATCAACAACGCCACAGCACGTTTAAGGAGAGAGCCTATGAATAGTTCGATTGCGTGTACCAATGCAAATGAAAATGCCCAGTGAGAAGTTAGAGTGGTATTTAAGAAATAAGTTTAAAATTTGTTCAAAAAAAAAAAAAAAAAAAAAATCCACTCACAGGCTATATAAATGAGACTAACCTGGTTGAAACAAGGATATTCTCTATTATAAAGACTTGAGTCTTGACCTGAAGAACACTAACCAGAGGCAATTACAACACTGTTGATGTGGGCGGATGTTGTTTAATTTGCGCTGTTTGCTATTGAAGGGACTGAAAATCCATTACGCGAGGTTAAACATTTAATTTCGATATCACATGATATAGGTAGTATATCGTCAAACCAGCTGCAGGTTGTAAATCTAACGTGGCAAGAACGGAAAGAATTAGTGTCTGAAGCGTTGAAAACGTAGGGTAAGATAATGTATCTTGCGTTTTATCTGCTAAACTAACCTGCCGGTAATTAAACCGATTTTTCATACTGAGAGGAAATTAATGAAATGGGTTAATTCTTGAGAGACCAATCGCGAACGAGGAACTTGTAAACATCATATATCTTTGAGCACGCTTTCTAAAAAGCATGTTTTAATTCTGAAAATTTACAAGGTAATTAATATTGGCAATAGGTATTTTTTCCGAAAGCAATTATAAGAAAATATGAAAAATGACAATTCCGGTAGCACTGCGGTGCAACAAATCGAGAAGTGATTAGTATCCGAAAAACGAAGAAAGATTGGGATGGGAAAAAGATAACCTGTATAAAAAGATTATTTGAAGCTCGTTCTAATGTCTATAAACGAATTGGCATTTACTTACTGACCCCATGGGAAACAATTACAAATTATTGGACGGGGTTGAGCAAAATATAATGATTTGAAATTGGTGAGCAGATCAATTATTTGCAGAAGCGGAAGGATGCCGAAAATAATTAATCTGCGCTACATTGACAAATCATGATATTTCGCGATAACCGAGTTCAATAATTGTTTTATCATTCGATCGCCAAGCTTGTTTGGATATTTAGATCACTCTCTCACAGTTCAAGGAAGCGATCTGCCATTTTTCACACAAGAGTTTGGTTGCAATTACTTATGAGCAGAATATTATTTGCAGGAAAAGAAATTTAGACGGGCTATGCAAGAGCAGACGAGTATTTGAAGTGGACGAGTAGTTGTGCTGTGTTCTCAGGCAAGAAAGTTGACCCTTACATTGCCTCTCTCCACCCAGGAGTGTAAATGGGTACTGGTGAAATGTTGGAACAACCTGACAGAGTGCTGGGGAGCAACCTCCGATGGCACGGTATCACATCCAGGGGAGAGTAGCAGTAGCCACTACAGAAACTGGAGTTGAGCGACGGATCTAACATCTACAATGTGGAACCGTTTTTTTCCTTGTTCTAATTTTTCGAGATGTTTCTGTTTTCTTTCCACGATCCGCAAAAAGGGCTCCTGCAAAAAAATAAATAAATAAATAAAAAAATAAGACAAAAAAACAAAACAAAACAAAACAAAAACAACAACAACAACAACAAAAACACAATAAATAAATAAGCCGCAAAATTTGCTCTTCTTTGACATTACACATACAAACATCGAAAGGGTCTATTTTACTATTTTCAAATCAAGTAATAGGCGCTAAATAACCCAAAGGAGTGTTATTTGACATACGTTCAGTAATATTCAATTACTTTTATAATGACTTAAATAAATTCATTTTTTTAACTTGGAAAATATTATTTTCCAAATTATAGTGGTAGAACGATTTCACTCCATCACTCCTTCTCTCTATCACTCCTTCACTCCTTCATTTCCAGTTAGACATTTGGAAACCCGGGGGGAACTCCCATATGAAAAGGCAAGGGATGCTCGTCGGAAAATATGAATTTAACTCCTAAGGGAGACTAATGTGGACGTTGCTTGAGCTTCATTAGACCCGTAAAAGATACCACTTAAAACGGTTGGATCACTACCCACTGTTGAAGAGCATCCCCAACCTTTTCATAGAGGAGTCCCCCGGGTTTCGAACATCAGCCGTCTAAGGCCGTTTTACAATCGCTTGCAGCGTGTCAAGTTAGTTATTTTTGAGAGGTAGAAGGTATAACGATTTTTCATTGTGAGGAAAATACTTATGGTTCTTCCTTAGCGATTCGATTCAGGGAAAGTCTTCGTGGTTTTTCCTTCACAAACCTACGTGTTACTCTGAGTTCGAAAGCAATCGATATAAACGAATGATTAAAAGCTCGCTCTAGACAATATTATTAACACAAGAAACGGAAAGACAAACGCTACCTTTCGGTAAATGGTTTCTTGACAGAAAAAGAAAAAACAATTAAGAAGAAAAGGAAAAATTACCTTTAGTCACCACTAAACTTCGATCTCCCAATGTCTCGCATGGCGAGCCGGCGCTTCTCACACTGCGCTACTTGTACATCAATTGCCGCCATTGTAAAATATGAATTATTTATTTACGTACCGCAGGCTCAAGTGTTTCGTTCAGTCTATACTTCACTTTTGACCAAACAAAATGATCTTGCCGTTTTTGACTACAGCACAAGAAAGACATGTACAGATACATACAATGCAAAACGTGTAGGCAGGCCTGAGTAACAAACACTCCCTTAACGGTTTACTTTCTCTTTTTTTCAAATATCACAACTCACCCCTGAATGGAAAAAGGCGTTACGGGCTTGTTCGAAAGCTGGATTGCCCTCACATCACAAGTAGTTCCTTAATGCGCAGTGCCTTATAACACCCTTTGTTTTCTTCTTTTGTTCTTTTTCTGAAGGGGTTGGGGCACGAGGAAACCCGGAAAAGGAGCTATACACGTCTTTAAGTATCTCGAAAAAGGAGATCCCGCTCTCAGCTCATACCACATTCCACATGTCTACATGTGTGTGTGTCCTTGTAAAACGTAGGAAAGTTTAGAAGAGTTTTGAACTAACACTGTCTTCAGTAATTTAGAATAGATAGTTTACTAATTCATCTTAACTGTTCCAGAGTTCATTTTTGTGTTGTTTTTGTTGTTTTGTTTTGTTTTGTGTGTTTTTTTGGTGTGTGGTAGACAACTTAAGCTTGCATACTCAAAAAAAGGAACAAAAAGGCGCAGGCGCCTGATCGAACGTATATTTTTATTGGAAACGTTAATACTAACTACCTATTAACCTAAAGAAAGGTCTTTGCGGGAAAACATCAAACCGAGACCTTGTCGTATTGACCAATAGGGAGTTTAAGTAACAACGACGGCGATGCCGAGGACAACGTCGATTAAAAATGACTTTATATTTTATCTACGAATCTCACGGTACTCGAAAGTTATTTACTTTGTTTATCACTATCAAAACTTTCACGAAACTGAATCTGGGACATAGCGATAAACTTGAAATAAAAATTTAAAAAATTAGCCGTCATGGTTCACGTTCTCCAGACAACGCAGAATTTGGTCATTTCACGTTGTTGTTTTGCCGAGGACGGTAAAGAAAAAAATGCACTAAGAATTATAACGCACGTGCACAGCCATTGCTCTTCTCATTAAATCTTCTGTTTAGCGACGTTCCCGTTGCCGTTGCCGTCGTGGTTTCCTTAAACTCCCTGATAGCGAGGTCAACACGGCAAGGGCGGGCTTTGAGATTTTCCCGTAAAGACCGAACGTCTGAGGTCAATAAGTTGTTTATTATACGGCTTTTTGCTTCGTTTTTGCAGACCCTAATCGGCCTGTGCACATAACGAGAGAATAATGCTATAGTATTAGCCAAATAATGCCCTAGTATTACCCTAGTATTAGCCAGTGCGCGCGTTATATCAGCTGCAAACACAAGTCATATAATAAGTTAGGGTAACTAATGAATGCAATCATTTAGTTTGGCAAATAGCTTTTGGCAAAATTCGATAGTTAAAAAAGTTAATTTCTTTGATAATAAGTTCGTGGTGAAAACATATTATCATTATTATTTCATTGTTATTATTTTCGTTTTGAACTGGGGATATATATTGCTACAGGTTTTGTCATCCTTCAGAAGTGCAGGCACCTAATACTTCAAGGAAACATGTAAAATCGCGCTAAATACGTACTCGCCACTTAAACCAGGCAAAATATGAAAGTTGCTCTCATCTTGAGGCAGCTTACACATTTGTCAGTCCTGCATGTACGGCACTTATAGACAAGCTGAGATGCGACTAACACGCTTTCCTTTTAATATTATCACCCTTACTAGGAACGCACTAATCAACTCGTCCGCAATTGTGTAAGAAGACGATTGAAGGTTACCGTAACTAGTAATTAAAAGCGAGAGAACTACAAATTAGACGTAATGTAGAACTCAGAGCAGTTTATATATACGCATTTGATAAACTTGATTGAATGTAGATTATAGACCTTTCCCGCATTCCACTTCAGTGCGTACGAACAATAGTACCAGACAGAGGTTGGGGTGGACATTTTCACACATTTGCTGTATTTTTGTCCACCCTGACCTCGACTTGCCTCTATTTTTTGTTGGGATGCGGGAAAGGTCTATTGATGTGCGGTAACTGATTTATTATTTTGTGTCAAAACGAAAACTATCATACAAACAAAAGCAATGTCATATTCTGGAGGAAATCAAATTGTAAGGGATCCATTACAAGACAATCGCATTAAAGATTGTTGTAAATAATAGAAGTGGACATATTAATTACGAACACACTTAATAAGAGTCTGGGTTCCAATTCCGGCTAGGGTTAGGTGAAGATACATGTTAATTGTATATTTGGGTAAATTACTCCAAAATCCTAATACCAGACTTGAGCACCAGGCCGATAGGTCACTCGGCTCAAAGTCACAATTGTTTCAATTTCCATTTGATAAAACAAACACTAAGTTCCCAGTGCAAGTAAGAAGGCAGCTGTTGCGGGCGCGACTGTACCCTTCAAAGTGTTTTTCTTGTTTTTTAAGCCTCGGACAAGCAAAACAACAACAACAACAAAAAAATGCATATTACCAGTTTTTATTATATGGTATGTGCTTGCGGCCGATATAACTCGCTCTAATCGACTGATTCTAGGGCATTATTCACCCGTAATGCCTACGGGCCTATTACGGGCCTGCCAAAACCATGCAAAGGTAAATAAAATTAAAAAATAAAAATAAAGAAATAAAATAAAAAAATAATAATAATAAAAAAAAGGTAGGGTACGCGACGGCCTTCTCGCGGCCAATCTTATTGTCGTGTAATGTGAAAGCTTACGTTTGAAATTTTCCCTACTTAGCTTTCGACATGAAAGATACTTCGGAGTTGAAAATTTGCAAAGAAACGTATTTGGGAGGCCTTGAAGCCGATAAATAGAGAATCTTAGGTTTTTAGAATTTGATGGCGTCGTTCAGTTGAAAGCACAGAATCCTTGCCATGGTATAAGTGGAGTAAAGAGATGTGGGGAGTGGGTTGGGAGTTGATGGTCTTAGGTTTTTTTTTTTTTTTTTTTTTTTTTTTTTTTTTCCTTTCGTTAGGGCAGATCAAAACTACTTTGGGTTAAGTAGATAGATGTCGGCTTGATGACTTCGTAGGACACCGGATGGCGTTATGACACAGCCATTACAGTTTTCATCATTTTCACAGGAAATAAGGAAATAGCCAGGAACCATAATCGGGGACGGAGACCGTAAGCGCGCGCCATTTCAAGTATTGGGGTTGTCCCCATGATATGGGACAATGATTATATTTTTAGAACAAATTGCGCCATCACCTGCGGCACACGCGCGTACATGCTGCGAGCACTTCTGCGGATGTCGCGCGGGGGAAATGGCGTCCGAAATTTCCGAAATTGTTTTTTGTTTTTGGCCCACATCTCAACGCGTTTACGTCTGTTGGAATTTTGCTAAAATATATTCGTCGTAAGCTGCTCCAGTTGGAGTGAAGTAAGACAGTTTCGAATTTAGGTATGTTCCGCTTTCAGCTTATATATATCGTTGACCAAGTTGTGTTCCGACGGATGCTTCTTTTACAAGAGCTGTACATTACCCCACTTTAAATTTCACATATGTTGAAGATTAACAGCTTTTCAATTACACAGCAAAAAACTAGCTGGATATATTTAGATATAGCAGAGCTTCAGGACTTCATGGTTTCCTAGCTCCTCTTACCACACGCTTCCGAGGAATTTGCTAGTCTATCGCGACCGAAAAGCAAAACAAAGTAATTGCTAGTTTGAGTTTCGCCTGAATTGTAAGCAACGCTTCATGTTTCATCAAGGCCCAATAATTTTACGTCCGTAGATACTGCTCAGTTTTATTTGGGTAAAATTCCAGTAAATTCTCTGTTGCCGATGAATGAGAGCGCCCGCCGATGCGTGTTTTGTACAGTCAGTAAACATGACAAATTGGACTTCCGCCCCGCCGCACTTTCGTGTGAAAGCGTATATCAAACTCAAACAATAACTCTATAGTTTTTAAATATGTTTAAGATGGATAAATGTTTGAGAACATATTAAAAGCTAAGCTGGAAATATGTGAATAAAGCAGAAATAATCAGCAAAGTTACAATGACGCTTTCTTTAATCAACTTCGAATAACGATTTCGATTTTGTCTATCGAGTTATCAAAACTCCTTGTCTATTTTCATTTTCGCAGTGTAAAACTTGACTATGCTTATGTTGAAGAAACACACATCATGTTTATAGCCTTTTTTGCGTTCGTGAAATTTGTTGCAGCATCTCAGCACAAAAGATAACGAAAGAAATCTTTGTCAAGATTTGTTGACAATTGAAAACACCGACTCGGACTTGAAAGTGCGTGAGCTGCACTACGCAAATGAGCTAATTGTACGCGTCAGGCTTTCCTTTCAAAAACTTTTGTAAACTCACCAAACAAGCAGAAACAATAAGAAACCATCAAAACAGGTTTTGTTTATGATTAACCATTGTCTGAGAAACTCTCAAATTTACTCGATACCAGAGTATGGAGTTTTCTTGCTATATTCCTAAGTCAGAACAAACGCAAAAACGTACGCGTAAGCTTACAACAAGCGCGAGCAGATCTTATTATTCATTCCCAGCGCGAGATTGAAGTCTTGTTTTCGACCCTGAAAAACCCACCTTTTCCGTTAGCTTAGAGCATAAAATTACATATGAGCGCCCTGGTTCGTATTCCCTGCCTTATTCCCTGTCATCACGATGAAAAATACGCAAGAGAATCTCGCAAGTCTCACCATTTGATCACGCAACGTGACAGCAACCACGCGAGAGTTCCCGACACGTGCGTGGATCCGCGCGGATATATGACGTCAGGATGGCGCAATTTGTTCTAAAAATAGAAAAATTGTCCTCGATTATGGCTCCTGAAATAGCTTAAAGTGATAATGACGATGATGATGGGATGGGGAAAGAGGTTTCAATTTTGTAATGCCGCTGAAGGGAAGGCGCAAAAATCAACAACGAAGAATTATGTTAAAAACGAACAACAAAATGTAGCTTGACCTGCGTATGCATAGCAGTATGTGGCTGCTAAGGTCGTATTGTTACCTCATGCAGAGAAATTTTCCCTTACATCAAAATTCCAGCGAGGTATAATTGAAAAGTTACTGACATAATTTTTAGGGATAAAACTCGTTGTGTCACGAGAAGTCTTGTAATAGATAAAATTTCTAAACGTGGCAAAATCCGAGACGATGGAAGCCTTTTTGGTAAATTTAGATAATCAATCTCTTTGTTTCATTTCAGACCTAACTCATTGTAAATTGTTTTGGGCCGGTTTTCTCACCCCCTAGGTCATAGACTTTTATTTTTTTAAGCCATTGTGGTCCATTCTCAAGCAAGATAAAAACGGTCAAAGCAATGTGTATTTACAGCCTTAAGATGGATGGGAGGCCGGTGTTAAGTGCAATTTCCGTTGAATACCAATGAAATCGGAAAAGTTTATGAAAATAAAAGAAAGAAATTAAAATAATTACCAACGCAAAGAGCACGAAACAAAGAACAAAGGCTAAGTTGATAAAAAAGTTAAATGTCCGTGTGTACAAAATTAATGAAATTTTTTCTAATATGTCGACCACATTAGGCATCACATGTGTGCTTGTTTGAAAAGTGAGACCAGCAACTTATCGCACGACGAAATGACAATTGTGATCACGCAAACTTTGTCAGAAATTTATACAAGTCGAATATTTGCTGCATGCCCAAAGCAAGAAGGTACAGTTCTCAAGCAATATTTTTCTGTCGCGGAATACGTCACTGTTTACTCTCCCGTGGGATTTCTTCTTTTCATGCGAAAAGATATTGGCATTAGTTTAATTTATTTCCACTCGTTTGTAAACAAGATAACGACAACAGGAACTTACTTCAAGTAACGAATTCATCTTAGTAAAATGCACGTGCAAACAAATCAAGTCATTATAGTTGACACGTCAGGGGTTTATCCATTTTTGAAAGATTACCTCGTTAAAAATGCAACACACTATTTTGCGTTCGCTCATAAATTTACGCCAAATTGAACGTTTCCTAGCGGGAGACACAGTCGAGCATCATTTTCTGGAAGGAACCTATTGACTTATCATGGGCCACTTTGAATTCAACAACACTTCTTATGTCACTAGCGCGAGAAGCCTTAATAATGGAACGGCAGACGAGTCTTATTCGAGTGCTTGCTTCTATAACGACACTACGGCCACCCGAGCTGCCAGAGTTGTTGTTTACTGTGTGATAATTCTGATATCAGCCCTGGGGAACTCCATGACAATCATGGTAGTGTGGCGCAATAAGACTATGCGGAGAACTTTCCACTGTTTCATAGTCAACCTGGCTGCTACCGACTTGAATATCACATTGGTTTATATGCCGCGAGTAATTGTCATCTGGTTACGGGGAACAGACTGGCTGGTAGAGGGCATATTTGGCTCAGTGCTGTGCAAAGTTGTTCCTTATCTTCATGGCGTTAGTATTTTGGTTTCAATTCTTACATTACTAACTCTTGCCATCGATAGATTTTTTGCAATCGTCTTTCCTTTAAAACTGGAACTGTTCACTGTTAAATCATCGAAACTTGTGATTGCGTTCATCTGGGTTTTAGCCATGGCCGTTCGGTTTCCTTACTTTCTATCACTTAAGGTTGTATTCCACACATCCAGAAGTGAATTTTCTTGCGACGCTAACATGAAAAGAACTTTCAAGAACAGCAACGCACGGGAAATATACTATACGTTTCTGTTAGTCGCGTTCTATGCTCTTCCCTTCGTTCTTATCTTAGCTTCGTATACCGTCATAGTAATCACTTTGCGACGATACAAAACGCCTTCTGACAAGGAAATAGCCAAACTGGTGCAGAGAAGACGCGGGAAGGCAAGCAAAAAAGTTATTTACATGTTGCTGACGGTCACTGCAGCTTTTGTCTTCTGTTGGTTGACATATTTTACCGGGCAAATCGTGTTTGACCCGTTACCGTGCAATTTGAGATTTTGGCGCCTTTTTCTGGCGCATAGCAACAGCGCCCTAAACCCATGTTTGTACGCAGTTTTCAATGAAAAGTTTCGAAAGGGTTATAAACGCTTGTTGAGATCGTGTTGTCGCTGAAGGCATTGTCTAAGGTGCTACTATAGAAAACCAAGATAAACTGGGTACAATCGCATATGTAGCCTAGAAGATGTACAAAGTAAAAAAATAATAATTGTAAAAATATGACCATTAATAATATGATTGATTGATTCAGCTATGCGCTTCAAATTAAACACTGTCGCGGGAGTCTCTGCCGTTTAAATTCTTGTGTTTCAGTTTCCGAAATTATTGCCGAGTCAGTTGTAGGTGTAAACTTCATGGATTGTATAAGTTAAAAGAAATATCTTTTAACTTGCCAACTGAAAATGTTATTAGACCAAAACAGAACCTTTGGATTCATCAAAAATGAATGATGTTTAAGTTGCATTTTACTCTCTCTTTTTCATGAATACTGTTATCCTAAGTATTCTGTAGAAAACGTAGACATAACAAATGATCCAGTAACGGCCCTTCGTTGAAGAAGCGATGAGAAAATGGCAAGCGTGATTTAAGACTGCTCCTCCGATAAATATAATGTATAGGCATTTAACTAACATTAATATCGTAAAAACCCTCTCACAGCGTGGTTTTCAGAAATATGCTGAAAATAATCAAAAACGATACGGGAGAGAAAACATCTTAAGAATATTTTCAACAAGATACGTGTAAATACATAAAACAACGAAATTTAAATTAAAGATGAATTAACAAGTAGAATTCTGAACATATATCTGATAGGGAACGTTCCTTTAGGGTGACCTGGATCAGGCTAAATGATACAAGATCACTCGGATCATGGTACATCAAAGTAGGTGATCATGATGAATCCACGACCAGAGTGGATTCATCGATTACTTTGATGTATCATGATGTGAATAATTTTGGATCAACGATCGACTCTGATCCAGATCACCCCAAAGAAGATCACCCTTGAACCTATATTAGTAGATTCAAATATCGGTAAAATAATGTTTACAGCTGTAGTAGCTAACCTCAGAGGAGTCTATGTGAGCACCATTTCGCACTTTAGTTTTCATTTTTATTTATTTATTTATTTATTTATTTATTTATTTGTTTTCAATAAAGTCGAAGTGCAAATACACATATAGGAGTTTTATAAAGTATTATGCACTGAAAGTCGCGCTCGAAAATGTTATACAGCGGTACCCAAGCCAGGGAAATAAAAATGGATAGCAGCTGTTGTTTTACCTTTAAGTACATGATTTACCAGACGCGTACTTCACTTCGCAGGTGACTAAAATTAGAATACCACTTAGATTTATCTCTGACTTAAAATAAATAATTTTAATTGTATTGTCAGCAATAGAATTGCGTTTAAAATCCATGGCAAATCACAGGCAAACAAGAAACGTATCTCAACGTTAAAACCTGGCGCAGTCCGGAAATTAACTAAGCCCTCCTATTAACATTTCTAAAAGGGGAAAAAGAACCTTCTATTTTTGCCATTAGTACAAAATGTTTCATATGTAGCACAGACAATCAGCGGAACATCTAAGAAGCCATGCAATGCTTTCAGACTAATGTATCAAGTGAATAATAATTGAGTGAAGTCAATAATAATAAAAAACAATATATTTATACAATCTTATGATATTTAAGCAAGGTGCTGCCTCTCACATTTCGATTTGCTCGTGCGTTGTGTTGTCAAGCCCGATTTGAACATGCTTTAATTTAAAGTCTCATGAAACCGAAATACAGATATGCCACTGACATAATTTGCTTATATTTCACCAGAATATTATTCCAAGAGAAGAAACTCTTTTATCAGTAACTGTGGTACACACAACAAAGATTTTTTGACAGCTCTTTCCTCTTTAGTGATTGATTGAAAAGAGATGCCACGTGCAAATAGTCAGGTAACTTTTATATCGGAACTTCGTGTTTAGTGTATTTCCACTCTTGATACTTCTTTCATTAATGCTGGAGACGAAATAAAGTGAAGACTGGATTAATTGTCCTCAGAGTTGCTTTATATCATGCAAACCTTTTAGGGAAAGAAATTCAAGATGCACTAAATCTACTTTAACTGGGTAACACTTGTAAATAACTGCTTCCTTTATAACAGAAAACTAAATTACTGGTCGACTGGGGAAACGGTTAGCACTGTACTAGTAATTAATTGTATCATGTTCACTGAGCCTGAGGCGAATAATATTGTTTTAGTTTAATTTCCAGAAGTGAATATCAAGAACTAAAAAATAACGAATTAAACATGAGTAGAAACAAAGAAGTAGTTGCTCGTTCGCATCACCGTATGCGGCCATAATTTTTAATACATCCTTTGTGATCAATTTACACATCTATTAAAATAATCAGAATAAACACTGCGAAAAAGAAACATCCATCCGATATCTTGGATTGTTGCTGACTTCATACACAGTTTATTCATCGTCTAAAAATTAGGACTGAGGAAAAATCTAAGTGAGCTAGATGTTATTAGGGAGCTTAAGCGACAAGGACGGCAACGCTGACGACGACATCTAGTGAAAAAGGAATTTCAGATATTTGGTCTTCGAAATGCGCAAAGAGGTCAGGACGCCGATCGGCTCCCGTCGGAGACTCAGAATTGTCTTTTTCTCTAAAACGCATGACAAGCTGGACAAGTTGCCTACTGTAATACGATCCAGCTGAAATATAACCATATTTTTATTGTCAACAATTAGACTGCTCAGTTTTGTATCGACTTGTATAATTGACTTGGACCTTCACGTAGCAACCAATAAAATTTGAATCTGGTAGTCTAATTGATAAATAGTAGGCTGACGCAGGAGCCCACTGCCCGTATACTGTAAACACTTGCCGTATCTTTTGCTTTTTCTTTCTCTAAAACTATCAAAACAAGATTCGCGAAAACGTTGACTCAAAGATTAAGGGAGATGGAGACTTCGGGTGATATGAGCCCGTGGCTGACAGAAAAAACAAAGTAATTTCAAAATTATACCCCAAGGTTTTATGTATTGCCCCTTTAAAAGATGTTCTGGGAAGAAACGAGGCAGAATAAGGAAAAATAGGGAAGTTTATAAAATTGCAAAGGCAAATTTAGTATTAATATATTGATACTTACAGAATTACGGGGATTACAGAGATATCCAAGACAGAGGTGTTAGTTTGTTAATAGGTTAAACAGAAACTGAGGAAATGTTTAGGGACTTTGCAAAACTTTGTAAAAAATAATTTTAAAGGAGCCAAAGTACAGGAATATTTTTAAAACGTTCTTGTTTGCAATTATCTATATCCATCTTCTATTATAGTTATTTTTAGTCAGTATTACCTTAATACTATTTTCTATTGATTTCATTCATTTTGATTAAAAATTATTTGGGGGTTATTTTGGTTTAATCTGGAGGAAATTGCGTACATAGAAAATAATTTCAGACATCAGATAGTTCCATTATGGTGCCTGGATAACCTCAGGGAACCCCATTTTTGTCAATACATTTTGATCAGTTACAAAAGTGGAAAAACAGTGGGAATGGGGGCGAAATCGACTAATCCACTTCCCGGCCGTAGAAGATCGATCGATCGATCGATCAATCAATCAATCAATTAATCGAGCGATCAGGCAATCAGTGAGTCAATGATAGGTGCCTGGGTCACAACACTTAAACCACCCTCAGTGACCGCAAATTTTCGTTAGTAGATTCTGATACAGGTTGCAAAAGTGGGCGCAGAGGTGACAATTAACTAATTTGTTAATTAAATACAAAAAAAAAAAAAAGAAAGAAAAAGAAAAAAGAAAAGAAAAACAAGTTTGAATAGGGTAAATGATGCTAAAACACGATACAAACGAGGGCCAGTAGATAACTAGAATCCACATTTTAATTACATGTTTGCAATATTATAAATAAACTCACTCCTTAGGAGTATCATTTCCTTCACATTCAAGAGACTTCCAATAAAATTTGTCCCAAGTTGTATAGTTAGGAAAGCACGCCGTGCGGTTTTACGGGTAACTTCTTAAGGTGATTCCTCAAAAATCAAAGCTGTCGAACGATTCTTCTTTTTTTTTTAATTTTCCATACACCTTACCAAACACTGTTTCGAAAAATACAATAAAAGAGATACGTGTAGATCACCATGCTCGCAAAAGAGATATGATGGGCCAATTCTTCCTTTACTGGTACTACACACATTATTTTATCGGTTCACGTAACATCTTGAGGTAACTGGAAGGAAAGTTTATTATGTAATACTTGAAAAAAGACTTGATATGTTGTAAGTCCAGAGCATATGGAATAATTTACTGTGAATAATCAATGAAGAAATTACACAATGTAAATGACACAGTACATCGATTCAAAGCGTTCCTCGAGTCGCTTTTTCCAATGTCATAACTACTCTTCTCGAGTGACGGTCTAATGTACTCTTTTAGGTATAGCTTTTTTCCTTCTGTATTTTCATTCATTTATTTATTTATTTATTTATTTGTTTATTTATTTATTTAGTTAGTTATACAATTAGTTAGTTAGTTATGATGATGACAGTTTTTAAGGGAAAAATATTAAATGAAATATATAGGTCACCTTGCTCGATTAAGGGAAAACTAGCATTTATTTCGCTGTCGAGCTCGTGTGTGAGGAATCACCTTAATGGGCGAAACGGAATAAAAAATATGTTCTGTCAAAAATAAAGATAGATATTAGCGCTGGCCCTCAAAATCTTTCACGGGATTGTCAGCAGCTAGCATTTACTTTTTCAGTGTTTGTCTTTGCCTCTGTACTTCATAGTATCTGTTTTGTGAGAACTTTCTCGGAGGACCATTTTACCAGTTAAATATTTCGACCCTTTCAGGTCTTCGCGACTAAAATACTCCATTTAAAGACCAGACTATGACACTGCTGGGCCCCATGAATGTTACGTTTAAGGCAACCACTGTGACTCACTACAGGCATCTTTCAAAAAGGAAATGGGGCACTAACGTTTGTTGATGTCTCAGGGGCTTAAGAGTCAATATTTGCATATTTTTACACAAAGAACTATATCGATCACTGCGTGCGGTTTCCGTTTGAACTTATAGTGTGACCAAATTCTTGCAGGATTTCTTCCATAATAATGGTGTTATCGGTATTTTCTGCCGAGTGAGGGCTGTCGTTTGCACCACTATCCATGGTCTGTTTCTTGGCAGTGCCATACCATCGTCTCTTGAGGTGAAAAGAAACCAGCAATATAATCACAGCGCAGATAAACAGTATTCCCGCTAAAACCATGGCAATAATGGTTGGAACGTTGAAAACTTGTTCTGTTAAAGAAAACACCGTGGTATCACTGTTGTGATTTTAAATTGTAAGTTTAGTCAGCAGAGGAGATATCCCGGCCTTGTTAACCTGAACGAGTTGCATTTGAAAATTCTCTCAAAATTGCACCAGCCTTAAGGCGAGTGCAGTTTGAAAGAATTTTCCAATATCACAAGTAGTTTAAATCCCTAATCTTTTAATTAAACTTGAACGGTAAATTTGTCTGCTCAAAGCCAATCACAATGAAGTAGTTTTCTCAGTCATAAAATGACTGAAATAGTAACCCACCCTGCTTCCAGAAAGACGTCAAGATGAAATTTAAAGTAAAGAAGAAGGGTTGTAAGATATATAAGCCGGTTAGATCATGGGAGTTCTTAATTAGAGAAAATGAAATAAACCACCTGAACACTTACTAGAGTAAATATGATGTATGAGCTCTAATATCAGTCGGAGTGATATGATGTGAAGTGATATGAGAGTAAAATTTATTTGTATGGATACCCTCACACTTCTGTCGCTGTTTATGTTCTAGAAGATCATACAGTATTCCCTTCCACTATTTTTATTATTTTTTTCGTAATTCCATGAGAACAGCCAAAGTTAATTTCGTGTTAGTATCACCCTTGTTGTTAAATTTACGTTAGATATATTGTTTTAAGAATTCATGCCATAACCAGAGTGAGACTTATCTCTCGGATTTATTTATCTTCAGTTTAATTCTTCTTCAATACTCATTTTATCGAGTCGAAACAATGCCGTCCAGTGATGTTTTGTTCCATCGCCGTCGCTTGTAAATGGAAACCGTTAAAGAAACAAGGGCAATAATAAGCATCATCCCACTTATTCCCATGGCAACGAGGATTGGCGTGGTGAATAGAAGTTTAGACATGTCGGCCTTTTCTTCATCTGAGTGAGAAAAGACACACAGAAAAGTTCATCACCCCTCTACGATACGTAGCTCAGCCTAATCTTTTGTTTGAGCAAATTTTAGACCTGTCGTGTTCATTTATGGGTGCTGGTCGTTTAACCCATTAAAGTCAAAAGGGCGAAATTATTATGTGACTAATTGCGGCCATGTAATTAATTTTTGCGATGAAAGTTCCCTAAATTTGGTCGTTCTTCAAGAAAATAACCGCAAATTGCTTAATTTTAGTTCCTGTTGCACTTCTGACATTAGTTTTAAAGAATTAGATGCTAAAGAGTCTAAGGCAATTTACATTTAAAACCTTTTTTCTGTGTTTAATTGTTTTTTGTTTGTTTGTTTTTGTTTATTTGTTTTGTTTTTGTTGTTTTTAGTTTAATCAGTAATTTATTTTATTTTTTAAATCCAAAATGATATATCTATGAAATGCTAACATCATGCTTAGAGTTTGCATTGCATCTGTGGCCTCTATTCATGCGCCAGTTAAATGGGGTTTTATTTGTTTGTCCACTTAATGTCCTTAATTGAGGACATTTGGAGCAAGATCGAAAAATCAAAGCAAATGGTTGTTGTAGTTACATATTGTCATACTGTGAACAGCTTTTGAAAAGATTCAGGAAATTCATGTACTACACTAACACCAGCCTGAAAAAAAGGTGTAAAGAGGATCTTAATTCCATGTTCAGTTCTGTTTATGATGCGTTGTGGAATTCTCGGCAGACAATATGGTTGTGTGGGATTTACCTTTTAATCAAATAACTGGAAACATCTAGGTCATCTTACCTGGAGACTTGACCGGAGAATCACTGGTTTTGACAAGCACTGACGACAAAGCAGTCTGATATTTCCATACATATAGCACAAATTTGTACAGCGTCGATGACTCTAGTTCCGATACAGTCACGTGATTGTCCTTCAGGCCTTCTCTTCCCGGCCAGAACCGAATTCGATGACCGCATGTCCCTGTACAGTGGTGACTAACACTGCCTTCCCCGTCTTCGCATTTGAAGCAGGAGATTTGATAACGATCGTAGGTTGAAAATTCCCGAGGATTGTCCACTGCTCGCCATGTAAGAACAGCTGTGGCATCGTCTACATAAGTTTTATCCAACAGCATTTTAGCTTCAACAACAATAGCAAATCAAACAATAAGTCAATATAAATGGTCCCACAAACAAATAAACTTATACAACGTCAAGGAGAGGCAGTGGCTAAAGGAATTAAGGGAGGAGATATAAAGGGAGGAGGAAGGAAGGAAGGAAGGAGGGAAGGAAGGAAGGAAGGAAGGAAGGAAGGAAGGAAGGATGGAGAGTGGGAAGACGGAGAAAGGGAGGGCGGGGGAGTAGGAGGATGGGAGAGTGGGAGGACGGGAGAGTTGAAGGGGAGAAGGAGAGAGAGGGAGAAAGAATGAATAATCCATCTGTACCTGAGATTTTTGTCCCAAACTGAATTTCGGCGTTTCTGTTGGAGTTGGGTCCATACAGATGACTCACTCCATTTTCAGCAGTAACCCTTAAGAAGTATGACGCGTTTGGCTGTAATGCTGTCACTGTGACGTGTGTGTAGGGATTGTTGAATTTCAGTGGCCAGAACTCCAATTTTCCATTACATGGCTTCCTGTAGCTGCAGTCTGGGCTGGCATCGCATTGAAAACAGTTGACGTCATAGACAACGTCATCCCTTCCCCCACTGTCCGACGGCGCTAGCCAAGCAACTACGATCACAGATTGGTCTTGGAATATTACTGATAAATTTCGTGGAGCAGATGGTGGTGCTGAAGAGAAATTCCAAGACATAACGTTTATTTATGGGATTATATATAAGGAGCAAAAGAGGAATGTTCTGCCGACCAAAGACAGTTGCTCACTATCCATAAGCAGTTGTGGAACCCCTTTTTAAATAAAACGTTACCGTCAATCTGGTACACTCCTTTCTATTCATCGCTATTAAAACATTACATATTACTTCGTTAGGACACCCAGATACAAAATATCCGAGAAACTCCTTTTCTTTGAGTTAATGTGTTAAGTTTGTCATAGACCATATGGCTTCAATAGAGTACCCGCCAATGGAGAGGTTTTTTTTTTTATTATATGTTTGTGTTTCTGCCAAAAGATTTGTCGAGGAACGCATTACTGTTTCCTTTTGTATTGTTTTTGTTTTTTGGTTTGTCTTCCTATTGACATTGCTATTTAAAAAAAAAACAATTCCGTTTCATCACTGTTCTGTTTAGTTACTGATACTCAGAAGACGTTAATGAAATACAAAAATCAGAGGCACGTATGAGCGTGAACTAATCGAGGATCTTTCATTTCGTTTTATTTTATTTTATTATTATTATTATTATTATTTTAAAACGAGCTCACATATTATTGCCATTCTAAAATACCTGTACATTTCCCTTCCTTGTTGTCCGACGGCCCTCGATAAAATCCTGAGTTGCATTCGCAGTGATGTCTGGAATTGTTGGAGTTTGAGTTCGCAGGACAGACACTGCAGGCTGAATTGCTAAGACTACCTTTATACGTTCCACTGGGACATTCTATCAGAAATAAAAATTAAATAAGATCGAAAGTTAAGCGATCGATAAATGTGGACAAAGTCACCGTCTGTCTGTCATTCATTCTTTTGTTCACTCACTCACTCACCCACTCACTCACTCATCCATCCATCCAACCATCCATCCATACATCCACCATCCATACATCCGTTCATCCATTTATCCATCCATCCATTCATTCATCCATGCACCCATCCATCCATGCATCCATTCATTCATTCATTCATTCATTCATTCATTCATTTAGTCATTCAGTCAATCATTCAGTCAGTCAGTCAGTCAGTCAAGACAGTCAGTAGGTCAGTCAGTCGGTCAGTCAGTCAGTCAGTCATTCGTTCGTTCGTTCAATAGTTTCTTCGTTCGGGCGTTCGTTATTCGTTCGATTCGTTGGTCACTCCGTCTGTCCGTTCATTCATCCCTCCGTCCGTCTGTCTGTCTGTTTGTCTGTCTGTCTTTCTGACTACTCTGTCTGTCTGTCCTCTCTCTGTCCATCTGTCCGTCTGCCAGTTGACCTGTTGATCTGCCTGATTGTCGTTTTGTCAAACTGCACCTGCTTATTCATCTGTCTATCTATTCATCAGTTGTCTGCTCGCTAAAAGAAACGAAACTATTGACCGGCGATATTGTAAATTGGAACTTACCTTGACATCCTTTAGAAGTGGTTTGATACCCAGGTTTACACAAACATGTCAAGACACTTGCCGGCTTACTCCAACTTCCATTGCTGAGGCACTCCGTGTACAGCGAGTTCACATGGTGTAAACTCTCCGAGTTTAGTGAACACGTGCCGTATACTTTCGTTGAATTCCCAGTGGGTGGAGAAGGTGTTCGGTTGTAACTTACCCCTCCAGTTATTTGACCAGGACAAAAGTTCGAAGAGAGTTGAACTTTCCCTAGTGCAATGCACCCGCCAACGTCCTGAAATCCTAAGTAAAGTCCTTTACTTTGTATACCAAACTCCAAGCTGGCTTTGTTCGTTATTCTTCTCTGACCTAGATTCCACACATTATTGGCGTTCATTTCTCCAGCTAATGTAAACTGTCCTGCTACAATCATTGCCTTTTGCACCCCAGCGATGATCATGTGGTCGGTTTGATAGAAAAATATCTTGAAAGATTGCCTACAGAATGGCAATGATTGCGAGTCGCATTGCCTTGCAGTGAACTCAACTTTAACAGACACTGATACAGCGCCTTGCAAGTCAATAAAATTTGATATCAACCAACTATTGGTACTTTTCGTTGCCGTCTCTACTAGGTCGCATACCAGGTACTCACCCGTCTGGGAACTGCGAGTCCACTGAGATAAAAAATATATGAAACAGCAATGATCATGATGCTATATATCGAAATGAAAAGCGTTCCAGTTTGTTTCTTGTCTAAAGAAAGCGCGAGTCACAACGCAGATGAGGGGAAGTATTATTCAGACTTACCTTAATTTATTTACCTTATTTAAAATTTTATTAATCTAATTCTTTCTTTCTTATTTTTTTATTTTTTATTTTTTTTCAGAACTGCGTTAGTTACGAATCCTGAATAACCACCTTTAGTATACAGGAAAAAAGAAATAGAACTCTGCTCACTGACGACCTTCCTTAAGGAATAGAGAAGTGCTCCTTTTTTGTTGTTGTTTGTTTGTTTGTTTGTTTTTTTGTTTGTTTTTTTGTTTGTTTGTTTGTTTGTTTGTTTTCATTTTTTCTCTTTTTTTATTGTCCTTCTTTCGTTTTCAAAAGTCACGACACATGGTGTGCTAGCGGTAGTAATTAGTATCCGCTCCACGAAACCGCGAAAGGAAGCCGCAATTTGCTTATTTGTTTTATTATATTAACCTGACCTCAGTAGAAGGTAAATTAATAACCAGCTATTCCAAGTGACTTACCCCGCTACCAGACGCCAGTTCATAGGTAGTCAGCCAATCCCATGACTGATCATATCGGGAATGATGATCCAAAATCACTGAAGGGCAAGACACATGTGACGTTAGACCCGTTTCCTCTATTGGAAGAACGGACTCGCTGGGAGGGAATTTGATTTTACGAGGAAAGCTAGCGTATTTGTTCGAGTTCTTTCTTTTTTTTCACATATTTACCACCTGAATTGTATAAGAAATTTGTAGTTAATTAGTCTAATAAATAGTAATATACAATGTGCCTCATTTTGTTTTCTAGTTTCCGGGATAGTATGCAAAGGCCCTTCAACTATACAATCTTCTAAAAAATACATGTGCCAAAAAATATATATTTTGGCCGAAAAATCAACTTTTCTTTTTCCTCCCGACTCAACTGCCCACTCCATTTATCCCAATTGAGATTTTTATCCCATCTCCTTCTCGCGTTTTCATTTGCTCTCTACGCTTGCTACGCATACTAGTCGAGGCCTAGAGATCGATTGATATCTGGTAGCTTTTGTTGCGATGAGAAGTTATAAGTGACAGTAATCTGCTTGATATATTTAACCAGATGCCCGGAGATAAATAATTTTACAGATAAGATAAAGGCGAAGCTCTGGTAGTTTCAAGTTCGAACAGTAAGTCATGCAGCAGCACGTTCCGTGCTTTTCTATCATAGCACCAGCATTACTTCAGGAAACCTAACTGGGTAGTTAAATTCTAATCACACCTGAGAACGTTAAGGCTCATAATTTAAAGCATCCTATTTACTATGAAACTTTGTCCGTACCTGAAGCCAAATCTTCTAATTTCCTATCAAACCCCTAGCAGTATTTTGTTTCTGAGCGTTAGACTATATAGAAGCATTAGTTTGTTTAGCAACGCATTTTGCCGACATAATACAGCTAGACGACCAATACTTTGTCCTTCGCGAGACCGAACGTTTTGTCAGTTATTCAAAACAAAGTGATTTCTCTTTGTGCAGGTAGTTCACAGAAAACTAAAATTACAAGGTATCAATTTTCCGGTTGCGTAATTAACTATTTTGAATGTCCGTTGTCGGCAGCTTTTCGAACCGACTGCACCATTATTACACGGATGGTCGGAATTGTCAAGGGCACAGGGAGATGTCCTATGCAGCTACCGATGAATTTTGTCTTCTAACAGATTTCGAATGGAGAGCAGTGTTCAGAAAGCTCTACATTTCGTCCAGTTGGACATCCACTTACCAGTCTCGCAAGAGGCTTGATACACAACAAAGGTCACTTGAACCAGTAAACTAAGCAAGCTTGCTTCTCTGCGATGGGACAAGAGTTCCTTCGTGTTCCGTAGAAATGCCATTGTGGTGTTCCGTGCACCCGATCAGATTTGTGAAGACAGTTCCTCTATAGAGTTATCTATAAGAATCACGATGGATATAAATAACATAAAGTCAACTCTAGCTGAAGTGATCTTAATAACAATGCTGATCAAGTTTCTCAATTATCGCCTCTATGATTACATCCTTAAATAAACACAATTAAAAGGGTACTGGTGAAAAGTTTAGTTTGTTCACATAAAACAAATTTGCCATCTATAGATTTTGTACAACTCAATTATTTGTACTGACCGGAAAGACTTCGAATTTGTTAAATCTAATAACTTTAACTTCAAGTACTCTATCTCGACAAACGTGCCATTAAGAATTAAAAGTGTTTTAAAGTTGGTAAAAACTACGGAATGATTTGAATGGCATTCCAATACTACCTAACTAATTTATTTGCCAAACATTACCACATTTGTTTAGGTGTAAAGAATTCTACTCATCGGTTAAGAGTATTGCTCCCTTTTTGATGGCATTCGTTTAAAGTAATAAAATAGCAATTGCCTTTCGCATGCAATAGGTCACACGTCTGACACTTACAAAGAAAACAAGATATCCAATGTCGTCAAACTGAATTCCATGTAGAATACCGACACGGTTTTCGATACGAAATTCTTTCTAATTATATTCAACGTTCTTTCCAATGAGAATAGAATAGCTGGAGTGAACCTAATAAAATGCGCAAGATGATGTTAAGTCAAAGACTTGAGACTTGCCTTCAAGTGACAAAATAAAAAAAACAGGTACTCAAATATTATCCACGACGCTGATTAGGGCCAATTCTTGCCGCGTTTGGAATTAGACCCACTTTAGTATCTAAAAGCACTTAGCACTGCAAATATGACTTTCAACTGCGCGACCTTTGTACGTCCCGGGATTTAAGTCGCATTTGGCATCGCAATTTCCCTTACAGGGGAGGCATCGAGCCAGTTTTGTCGCCGCTCAAGGAGCCAATCCAAAGCTTGTTTTGTTTTGTTTTGACTTTTTTTTTTTTCGCTTTCGTTCAGTAATTCGTATAAGAACTAGTCGAACTCTTAAAAGAAAGAGACACGCATGCAATTTCCCGTACAAAATTGTATCCAAGGGCTATTGAAGAGAAATGAGTTTTCGTGTTGTTATTTGACTAACCATACTTGGAAATGTTTTATAGTCTTTATTCGCAGCTGTCAGTAGTCGGTACTGATTTTTACGGTATTCCGGTCAGGGTTTCATTCGTGCAGTTTAATAGCAAACAAAAATATTTCCTCCTACGCCACTACCACAGTCACCTTTGCTGTCACGTTCTCCAACTGTAGGCCGGTTTGGTGACTCGCTCTTACAAAGTAACTTAGTTCGACTACTGAATGAAAATAGGCAGTAATGATAACTAGTTTGCAAGCAAAGTATTATTTTGTTAAGCAGTTTGGAAGCCCAGGTATCTAACTGTGCTCGACTTGAACATAACTTCTACAAGTTGACTAAATATCTTAGTGTATCATAATACCGAGATATAATTTTACGCATCATCAAATCAACACCCTGCGCCGACAGCGATCTCCTTAGATTCTTACCGTGTTGTAATCATTTCCATGTTCTCTTGATAATCTCTCAGATCGACAGTGAAATTAGTTTGTTTCTAAAGGTTGTGACGAGAAACACGGCCAGACAAGCGCGTCCGGCGAACAACAAAACGTACTTGTCGATGTCAATTAAAATATGGACGTTCCTGTTCTCGAATAATTGAATCGATGTATTCCCTATGAAGTGTACATAGATGACGGCAGAGTTTGTTTGCTGATGGATTAAACAAGTTGAAATTCTTCGCTTTCCCAAGCAACCAAAATAAGCAAAAAAAAAAAAAAAACCTCAGAAAACGTGACCCATAAGAGAATATGATCTGACGTAACCGCCTAAGTCACTCACTTGAAAATGGCAGCGGTCAAAATTGTCACCCCTAAATTCTCTTATTAAAGAACCCTTTATGCATGTTTTCTTTTTTTTTTTTTTTTTCCTTTAATTTTCCTTCGCTTTAAATTTCTTGTTTGGATCTGTTTGAGTTCGTGTCCTTTTCTCTGTTTCTTTGTTTTTAGTGTGTTGTTGTTGTTTCTTTATTCTTCTATTCTATTTTTATAATAGTTTTGTTTGCTTGTTTTCTTTTTCTTTTTTTTCTCTTCTCTTGTTTCTGTTTTTAATAATAATAATAATGATAATGATAATGATTTAAAAAAAGAAAGAGTGTTTATTGTGACAAGAACTAGAGCTAAGCTTTACAAAATGCTATAATATTTACATAATTTGATGTCTGTTAAACCTGTAAAACATGTTTCCGTATCTAATCATGATATCATGGTTACTACAACTAATACTAATACTATCATCATCATAACATTGATAATGATAATGATAATGATAATAATAATAGTAACATTTACACACGTGTGAGGAGCTCCAGGACATCTTTCCACAAAATTCCACAATGGGATTTCATTGATGACTGCTGCTTAAACGCTAGCCAAGCGTGTGCGCGCTAATGTTAGAAAGTGAGCGGTGGGGTGAACTTTTGAATCATAGTGGTTAGGATCTTTTTAATATTTTTATTTTCATCAAAACTTTAGTATATGATTAGGGGTTTTTCTCTTATTATTATCATCACCACCACCACTACCACCACCACCACCACCATCATCATCATCGTCGTCATCATCATTATTGTTATTATTATTATTATCTTCATGATCATATTATGATAATAATAATGAAAGTCTGCCGCTTAAGTGCTAACTGGGCGTGTGTCCACTAATTTTAGAAAGTTGATGATGGCATGAGCTTGTGAATTAATCAGTTAGGATCTCATGATGTTTTTCGTTTCATCAAAATTTTAGTCTACTACGATAGTGGAATGTGTAAAGATTTGTAAATAGGTTTTCTGAAGAGATTTTAATAAAGTTAATAATAATAATAATGTTGATGATAATATTAATAACAGCAATAATAACAATTACATTTTCTAGAACGCTAAAATTATAAAAAATATTCTACAGCGCTTTTTGTTGTTGTTTTTGTTCTACTTCTTATTTTCTTTCTTTACTTCTAGTTATTTTTTTCCCTGCTGCCATAGACCGTTGTGAATTTTACGTCACAGCTGCCAAGCTAGAAAATTCCTCTTCTCTCAATAAAGTGTTATTTGAACATTTTCAGCTATTTAGGACCAACACGCATGACCGCCGTAAAATCGCTCTGTCAGGGAGCAACAAGTACAGTGTTTTATAAAGTCTTATATTATATAGGGTTGCGGGGGTGGGGGGGGGGGGGGGGAGTGGTGTCACAGTGGGATGGTGGCTTTTACGGCTAATGGTTAATACTTTGGCTTAAAAATTAACTACAATTGTTTAAAAAATAATAATTTTCATTGTCTTGACCCTTTAAAAATCATTTTCATTATTGTACAACATACTTAAGGACTTAGGACCATTCTGGAATAGAAAATGTATTATCATAAGCCTGTGGTTTGATTTAACTTCCTTTTATAGTTAAACAACACAAACATACACTCAAAGCTCTTGAAAATAGATCTTGAGATTTTCAATTTTGTGGCTATTTTTTTAACGTTTAACGCATCCGAAAAGAAAATGCAATATTAAAAGGTACTAATTCTGTGTTGCTGCTTAAGAAACTTTAAAAAAAGAAAAAAACATGCACGAAATCATCTGTCCAAGAAACGTAATTCAGCTTGACTTTCTGCTGGTCAAACGTATGGCTGTTTCAGTATGGTTGCTACATAAACGGCAATGTCAAATTACTTTTAGAAACACTGGCACATCACAAGATATGTTTTCAGCGAAGGATGAATGAAGAGCTATGGACATTTTCCGCATCGCAGAGTAAATCATCTTTTTAAATTGTGAACAAGGTTCACAGGCGTTCACTTCCCTTCCACCCCCTTGTACTCACAAGGGTAAAGATTTCTTTTCCATTGTCGCCCTTTGGAACTTGTCAATAATTCAACTGTTCCGTTTGATTACAGCAAGATGCGTTCAACTTCCTTAATCGGATAATTTTAACAGCAATGCCACGCATGCGCTCTGTACAAGGACATTACCACTCTTACAAAGTGACAAGTTAACATTGCTGTGTGAATTAACTTTGTTATTTTAATCCTAAAACACGAATATCAATCAATGACCATCGATTTGCCACAGAGTTAACCAATGACGTTATCGTGTCACATGTCGCTTTTTCAACAAAATTACGACGAGAAACACAGTTGTTTAATCAGAACAAAATAATTTATAATGAAGGGATTTAAAGTGATGTATTATATCTTGTCAGGCGATGAATTTAATGCTGACTGGAAAATATCGGCAAGGCATAGCCGCTAGTCGCTCTGTGTATTCATCAGTCTTCGCTGATAGGTTTGAATATGACTTGACTTTTACATTAAATTCACAAAAACAATAACAGGTTATGACAGATTGCTGTAAAAATATTTATTCTCGATGAAGGCGGAAAGAAGCAAAATAGAATGCAATATCTGTGAAGCGAGGCAGGTGCCCCTAAATCATAGTTTAAAATCCAACCAAAACTCCGCGAAATTCGTGAGTGCAAAAGGATCTTAGGTTCTGGAAATAATAGATGGTATCGTAGAGAATAAAGTACATTAGCAGCTTTGTGTTATACAAATCCAGTAGCTGATTCGATTGGCTGAGACGTCAAAAACAAACCAAGAAGATTACATTGCTTTCAAATGGATTAAAAAATCATCGAACAATAGTTTTATTGCCTCCTGTGAATGTCTAAATTCCTTTTTAAAAGAACAACTGGAAACTTTTGTCCAACAAATACATATACAAATATACATTTCAAAGATATGACCATACGAAAGTTAATTATCTTTTTATAAACTGGGGATTCATAGCCTTCTAGACATAGGTAATGACAATTTATTCAGTCTGAACAAACAAAGGAGTAGTCTGACAGTACTCCCGTTGAACGTATAAGACGGAACATTTCCATCGCTTTTTTCTTTTTTCCTTTTTTTTTTTTCCCTATGTGACATTGAATCTCTTGATATACAACTGTGTAAACGCAATTCCTGAGCATTTGAGTAGTTTTATCTATCCGGTTATACAGTTTTTATGTTTGTATTACGAGAGTAAATACAGTGTATTCCCACAGGAAGTATTTCTTCTTCAAGTTTCGCTCATGTACTTTACGTGAAGGATAAGGAAAGATAAGCAACGGCTATTTAACACCGTTGAACAAGCAATCTGGCTAAAATTATATCAAAAAAAAAGTTATTAGGAAGATAATAAAAATGTTCTTTTTTTTTCACTAATGTATGTCATTATGATCTGTGAAAGCATATCAAAGGACTTGAAATAAAATGAATAACTACGACAACTTAAGAATTAAGCTAATGATGCATTTATAAAGGAGCAGTTTTTAAAAGAGCGATTTCCCGAGGGGCTATTAGTGCGTAAAACATTGCTTAAAGAACGACTTACCAACCCAAACATTCTTAACTTGTGCAATCTGGTTTTAGGATATCGCCGTTATTTAATTCTTAGTGGATGACGCTGAGCAAAGAGCAATCCAACTGCCATTTCAGGTTTACTTCAGCCTCAAAGTGCAATACGGTTTTTATCACCTGTTCCACGGTCCACTTACCATTTTCAACTCAATCAATTACATCACTCCAAACAAGTCACCTTCCGACGTGTTTTAATTAGGTATTGGCGTTTAATTTGCATAATCCGCGAATACAAAAGTCGGGATTCTAAAACAGGACGGCTCAGTCTTTATGGTACTTTAGTGGTGCCGACTGTGCTTGATTGTTGATTCAGTGAGGACATCAAGGTACGGCTTTTGTCTGCCTTAAGGTTGCAATCAATTTAAGGGAGAAAGTAGTTACTAAGCCGATTTATTTTCAATCTTGGATCGCTTCAAGACACAAAAAGCTTTTCGCTCTGAGGTGTTGAAACTGCCAGTATGAAGGCAAAGACGTATCCAAGGGCTCTTAGTGTGGTGCTTGTTGTTTTCCTTTATCATGTACATTTCAAGGCCCTGGGGGAGAGAGGTTGGTACAAACACACAGTTCTGCTTATCCATTGACTCTCAACGCATTTTTTCTAACTTAAATCAGTGTTAAACTAATCACTTGCCGACATTGTTTAATGAATTTATGTTTCATTACGTTGTAGCTATTCTACTTTACAAAGATCAGGCATCACCGTCTTCCTGGCAGTGGCTGACACGCTTTGAATTTGGCTCATTTTCCGGGGTAAGTCTAAGCATAAAACGGAAGAAAAGATTTAATGCTATAGCGTTTCCATGTCATTGTAATTCTGCGCTTTTCACACTTTTTTGTTAAGTACGTTGCTAAGAGAGATCACGTCTTATGCAAGAATTTTGTGAAATCCGCGTTTTTAATTCTGTCGACCTTTGTTTCCTATTTTCACTCAAGCTAGAGATATCGATTTGAGGTCGTCATTAACTATTTGGAACATGATTTCTCAACGAAACGAGGTATTATATTCAGTAAAACACAGATTTTCTGAGTAAACACGAAAAAACGCGGATGATAACCATTTTGTTTGCATTGGGCTAAGGATGTCAAAGATAAACAGTTGTGGATAACATTTATGACAAGTTTCAATGCATCTCAACATCTCAAGCCATTTTATATAAAGAGTTTGACTCAACGTCACGTCTCCGACATGCACAGCTAATGTTGGCGGCAACAGTAACTATAATAAATGAGCTAATTTACTTTGGTCAAGTAAATGTATAATTACGTTGTATCCGGTATTCCGCAAAGTGAAATACCGGATACGTGCAAATAAAATCGTCATTACAAACCAAGCTTTATTTATTTTGTAACTTAATTTCACATGTAATACTTCGAAGTGGATTTCATTTCGTACGTGGATACTAACATTGCTTTGCACATGACGATAATAACAGTGATATTATATGGGTGATAACGACTGTCATGTTGATAGACGTATTGGCCTCTCATGTTACAAAAGAAAATATCCTCAAAGAATATGTCGTTTGAAACAAGTGCGTCATCACGTTTGTCGGAGGAAGAATGGATACCTGCAACTGCAACAAAGGAAAATAAAACGGAATTTCACAATGCGCGAATTCGCAAAATTTATGAGATAAACCCAACCGAGAAATGCGCGTCGATTAAACGAGATAGTTTGCTATAGAAGAAAGCAACAAGTGATTCAAAGTTCTTCACTGATTGTGACCCCTGTAGATCTGTGAAAAGACGCATGTTACGAAATTTGATTTAAAGATTTGTTTGCGACCAAGAAAGCTAGAAAATCGAGGAAGAGTCGAAATTATGGCCTCCTGGGTATATTGTTTACCCAACCAACCTAGAAACGCAGTCAAATAAAGTTTTCTTGTTGACTTTCTAAAACATAATCCCGTTTGTTGTGTTTTCCAAATCATCGCAAATGAATCAACGGTCTCAAACGATCTGTGTCCATTTTGCTCTAGCTTTAAACTTCATGAGACCGAAAAAGGCAGTCTTTACTAAATCAAGAAGGCCTCCATTGGTGGTTTAAATCTCTATTAATTACCATCGACACCTTACAGTTCGCAAGACTATTGTATTTTTTCAAATATGGTAATGTTCGCTGGAGTTGTAATAGAATTATTTTGTAAGGGTTACAACGCACACAGGTCAACAAAGTCAAATCAATATCATTCAAATTCCTTTCGTAAACGAAGAGTTAAAAAGTACCTTTTTTCATCCCTTCTGTCGAACAGCGAATTTGATTCACAAACAATAAATACTTGGGAGCGTCAAATTGATCTGCCCTAGGAAATAGGTTCTGTTTGCCTAACTGACGTCGCGAAAATATCTTGCCCATGTTAACATTTAGTTTCTTTGTATTGCGACCTCATTTGTTGTACATTGACGCAATGGCATCTTGCGGGCTATTGACTCACGTGCTAAAAGGCAAATAACTACATGACAAAAGACATGAGAGCAAATTTGCTTTCTTTCTTTTCCTTTTGAAACCAGGTCCACTATTAAACAAACATACTGGAGGTAATCAAGATTATTGAACATGTTATCTGTCGATTCTGCACGCAATGTGAACCTGGCTTGTTTGCCTGTTGTCTTTCTCATGTGATTCGTAAATGTTGCTGGAAAACCTCACCAATGTAAAAAATGTACTTAACATATTTGAATATCGTTGAGCATATCTTTTATTTAAAGGCACCAGATTGGTAGTTGTCCACTTTCCATCCCATTGAGTCGTTTCTAATCCAATGCATCTCAAACGAAACAGACTCTTTCCGTTCAGTTGGCGCTTCTTTTATCCATACCTATCCGTTTCATTGCAGACGTCTTGTTCTCGAACTAAGCTAGATAGTTGAGCATTATAGCAAACCAAACCTGATATACAATTATTTATTACTAATATTTCTTCATTCACTTGCAATGACGCAATTCCGTGTTCGGTAAGAGATACTAAATCCTTTAATCAGTTCTTTTTGTTTTTGGTTCACTAATGGAGGCGTTTCCTTTTCAGAGAGACCACTCTCTATAAATTAAGGCTCAAAGCACGCTTGACTTGCAGCAATTAGTGCGCGCTGTTATTCACACACGTTGACGTAGTCGAAGATTAATTTGGTACACGCCCGCACTGAAAGGTTCTTAGGTTGACGTTCACATTCAATACAGTCAACCTTTACACAAACGCTTGAACTGATCAAAGCTACAATTGAAGCTTTCAGTGGACAGTTTTGTAGTTTCATCATTTTCTGACAAGCAGTTACATCTGCGAGAGACTATCTTAATTTCTGATACTGTGAATTGGCCATGGACGGATCATTGTGGTGTCTTTGATTGGAACCGTAAGAATGTGTTAAGCCAGGAATTTAATTAAACTTCTACAATTCTTCCACCGACCCCTGCTATGAATGGCATCTAGCAAAGTCATTCTTCTGAAATGTCGGTACACTGTTCTTCTTCCATCTCGGTAGCATTTTATTAGTTATCCTGTTTTTTTTTTTTTTTTTTTGGTGTTGTTTAGCAACCAATTCCCAGACAGTGACCATTTTACACCGACTGAGATTACAGACGTGTACGCAACCTTTTTGAAGAGGAATAGATTATCTAATTAGCTATCAACGCCATCATATTCTAAATGAATTGAATGCTCGGTTAGCATTGTGGTGTAGAAAAATGAACTATTAGTTAAAACTACGCTGTTGGTGTGCGATTCACTAGCGACTCAAATCGCTTCTCCCAAATTATGAATATAATAGAAACGAAATTTCAGTAAGATTGCCCGATTGTTCCCTTTCTCGCTTGTTTTAAATACTTGAAAAGAGTTAGCTAACGGAATGAATTAATTTTACCGGCGTAGAACATTTCTCTAATAAAAAGGTAGTCCTACGTTTAACTTGCTTTTTGAAATGTTTCGTTCCCTTCTCCAGCATAGGGACATGCCGTCATTCATCACCAACCAAATCAGGTAGA
The DNA here is from genome assembly GCF_042242905.1 of Orbicella faveolata. Taxonomy (NCBI): domain Eukaryota; kingdom Metazoa; phylum Cnidaria; class Anthozoa; order Scleractinia; family Merulinidae; genus Orbicella; species Orbicella faveolata. The sequence continues at coordinate 9,300,610 of NW_028301539.1, read as the reverse complement.
GTTAATTAAAACGAGCACCAAACCCCAATGACCTCCAATCGTTAAAAAAATAGCGCAAGCATTGTTTCAACCTTTGAGTCAACTGACGAAGACCGACTTTTAAATTGCAACCTTCCAAACAAAAGCTATTGAGTATCAAGGAAACCCTAGTATGGAAATGTTTTCAAGTGATACTATCGAACAGCGCGCTCACGTGATACTGCTTATATTGAGTATCATGGTACAAATGGTAGTCCTGACTTTCAAGGAAACCCTAGTATGGGAATATTTTCAAGTGATACTATCGAACAGTGCGCTCACGTGATACTGCTTATTCATTGACAAAATTAATTTAGCTTTAATTGGGTAGATTTGACCAAATTGTTCAAGCATTAAAATGAAAAACTATCAAATGGTACATGTACATCTTGCTCTGGAGTTTAACCTTAAGCATTCCAGTAAAAACCATACTTAGCTGTAACTAACGATCACTAACTGCAGTTCTGCTGTATATTTCAATTCATGCAAGGTCATTTGATTTCCATATCCACGTCCACTGATTGGGCGACCATACAAACTCAATTAGCCTTAAGCATGTTCATTCCAAGTAATCAATCATGGACAATTAGCTAGAGACACAAGTGTTTGTGTATAAACGGATCTTGGTGCAAAAGATGGACATTACTTGCACATTTTTTTTTCCAGGGTAGGTAGAGTTCCTGATAATAAAATTGCTTTCCTTCTAATCTTGTTACTAATGGTGCTTTTAATTAAGGACAAAAAATAGTCCCAATACATAGGAGGTTCCTGACTATAATGCCAACAGGTATTTGATTAAGGTCTATTATTGCCAAATAAACTTGACGATAAGCTAAATATTCGCTACGTTCTTGGGGTTAAACATGTAAGAAAAGAATGCCAACTGCTAATTCCTCTCTTGGGAATCACGACTTCTCGCAGTCTGGAAGGTTTTGTTTACGCAAAAACTTTTTTGTGCCAGATGGGAGTATGGTGTCGGTATCACATAAAAAAAAGAAAGCTTAATCCATCGTATTAAATATCCATTAGTGTTTATTTAGTACTTTCTTTGTGAGTTCAAATCAAAGTAAGCAAGTGCACGTAATGGATAGCTAAAGGGTGTGATAGAATTCTTAGCTGTTTTCGTTGACTCACACTTTTCGAGTATGCCATAGCTATATACTAAAACGTTTCTTAAACCAAGATGGCGTTTCAAATTTGGAAGACTTATTAAGCTACAGCACATGATTACGTATCTTAATGACCGTTCCTTTTCATGGGGTTAATTTGTAGAAGTAAGTGTGGTTAACTAATTTCTCTTTTATATACCTTGTGCTTCCAAACATGAAGGTTTTGTTACGTGCATGCAAAATACTTGATGCTTTGTTTCTTTGTTTGTTTGTTTTCACATAGCTAATGCGAACAACGCTTAGAAAAAGCAGAGAGGTGTTTATGTCATACTTTTTCGTGCTCCTTCCTTCCACCATTCTTAGTCAGGGAACCTTAGACGTCCGATCAACTCATAACGTAATTATATTTATCGTCTTCGCGTCCATTCTATGTACGTTGTCTAGATCCGCACTTCTTCCGATGATACAATCATGTCCTTGATTCCATTAACCAACCCACGTACATCGAATTATTATAATTATTTGTTTTTAACCGAACATGAAAATAAAGTTACTTATTATATGGCTAGCTGTCTTATCTGTTTTTGCGAATTTATGGACCTCGACTCCGTCTCGGTCCATGAACACGCAAAAAAAGAACTTGGCCAATATCCAGCCATCTTGACCTCAAACTTGGTCAATAACCCATTCATATTTGCTGAAAGAAAAACATCAACAACGACAATTCTTTACTACCTTGCTATGATTCCAATAGCGAAGATTCCAAAAGCTAATTTTAGGAGTATCTGGCCGTGCCTAAGCCAGATGGAAAATTCGATTTCTCAACGTCCTTGAAGGATATATTGTGTAGACTTTACTTTATAGGTGCAAGATGAGTGATCACATCTAATTAAGCTAACTCCGAGTTAGACTTGCGTAATAACTTAAAATTTTCAACGGACTAATAATGACGACATTCCGTTCAAAAGTGATTTGAGTTCGTTATTCAATACGTAAATGTATGTAAAAACGTCGTTTCTTCGCAGCTCGAATTAAGAACATTTCAAGTTGCACACAGCCAGCTTCACTCATCCATCAACCTTCAATTCACCTTACTCTCACTCCTAAAATCTATGGTACAAGTTCTTTTGCATTGACGAAAAGTGAAAGTAACTTTTTAATTCCAAGTCGACACCATTTCGATTGTCACGCTTTGCTTGAATTTTTTTTTAATCAAACGCTTTTTATTTAATGCGTTTTTTTTTTTTCGATTTCAGTGGTCGCAAGATGGTAACAGTGGAGGCTACACTGTGTGCGATATTTCAGAAACAGCAACGAACGATACCAACAGCTGGCTCGTCTCGGACTACGTTGACTTGCAAAGCGCCAACGAGGTCCACATGGGTCTTACATTCATTGCCAGGCAATGCCCTGCGGAGCTTACCTACTGCAAACAGAGCTTCAAAGTGTATGTGCTACATACCCATGGACCCGTACCCGGTGGGATTACAACGAAGGAAATTGAATCAGGAAATTTCACTTTAATCGATTCAGTTAATGCTACGTATCTTTGGACGCCTGGGCAGACACCTCAAATAAATCAAGCTAATACGAGTTTCCTTGCCAACGGTAGTGGCGCCTACTTTGCGTTTCAGGACACGGGTGCTTGCTTAGCGCTCACGTCCGTCTTGGTATCATACACGTACTGCCCTAGCATTGTGCACAATGGCGTAGTGTTCAAGATGGTGGTCGCACCCCCTTCTGACCAGCAGAACATTACTGTTAACGGTAACTGCTCCGAAAAGGCTTCTCCGTATCCCATCAACAGTACACTTGCCATGGCGTGTCTTAATTCTGGGCAATGGGCGACAGATGTCAAAGTTACATGTAAATGCACTGCTGGATATGAGCTAGTTGAGGACAGCTGTACTGGTGAGATTAATTTCCCTGACTTTTATTTGTGCTCCTGTGCTACTTCCACATATTATTTTGTTTGCTTTGTTTTTTCTGTTTTTGTTTTTGTTTGTTTGTTTGTTTTTGTGCCAAAATTCTATGCTCATTTGTAGCCCCGAGAGATTAGCACGTATGAATTGTGATCAATGCCGGAATCTTTATTCACTATTTTTTTCTTTCTTTTCTTTTTTTTTTTTTTTTGATGGCAGCGACCATTAAAATGAGTTCAGAGAGTTCTAGTTTAATGGCGCCATATCGCAAAGGGACTATTAACGGCCACCATACGAACATACACTTGTATTTATTAGATAAATGAATTTAACCGCACTTCTTGCCATGATAGGCTCTTAATCTGCCAATCCTTTCGGCATTGTTAGCCAGTATTATATATTATTAGCCAATTTAAATGATGTCTTTCACGAAGTAATCCTGAGACTCTTGACATTGCCATTTCAGAATGCAAAGCAGGTTATTACAAGGAGTCAGTTGGCAATGATCAATGTATCTCATGTCCCTCCAACAGTGTGCCAAGTCACACTCATGTTTCCTGCTCCTGCCAAAGTGGCTTTTACAGGGCGCCCCAAGACGCAATCAGCGATGGCTGCACAGGTAGACATTCGCTCACTGCATAACATTGTAAGGGTTAACGCTTACCGCTTTCTAGACCAAATAATAATAATAATAATAATAATAATAATAATAATAATAATAATAATAATAAAGCGCTGGGAGGAATCATTTTATCCGCCTAAGCTAGTGTTAAACAAAGAAGGCAAAGTAGATAAAAACTGCAAGGCCAAATTTACTGGCTGGCTATTGTATTTGACAAGAGAGGTAGATGCATTATTGACTGTGTTGGGCATAGTTCACTGTTTTGCTTTGCTTTGCTTTGATTTTTTTCTGATTAAACTGTTTTCCTCCTATGCATGCACTAGGTACTGCTTCCATTTCAAACGAATTTAAAGTTGATAGTGAAAAACTAAAGGCTTTTTTTGCCTCATGAATGATCCATTACAGGTTTAACTGTTATGGGATTTTTTTGCACTGAGATGATTTCAGTCCTATTTATAAGACAACTAGTAAACGGGTTTCCCTTCTTTAAAACTTCGTCGAGCATTCATTTTTCTCCTTATGTGACCACCTCCTTTTTTCAACATTACCAGCTCCTCCTTCAGCACCAACAAATGTCAACGTTACAGTCGCGACAGAAAGTGTTGTCGTGGTGACATGGTCTCGGCCTTCGTATGATGGAGGGCGCACTGACCTTTCATACGATTTGCAATGCAGTGCATGCTCAAATATTGGCTTCTGTTCAAGCAATTGTTCTGGAGTGCAGTTTTGGCCTTCAGCTGAGAATCTTGGTACAACTCAAGTAACGATCTCTAACCTTAATCCGGCAGCGTTGTACAATATAACTGTGATTTCAAAAAATGGGGTCAGTGAACAGGCCGGAGCATCGTCAGTTGGATATTCTCATAAAACATTCTCCTTGACAACGCCTACAACGAGAATTCCAGAAAGTTCCACCACGTTAGTGGCAGTCACGGAACCGACAACTACTGGAGAAATTCCCAGTCACGAGAATATAACGACTGTGGGAGGTATGTGACACGAAAATATATCCATGAAATAATATTTGCCAAATTGTAATGCATTTCCTTACTCGTCAGGCTTTGGGCATATTCCTTTCGAATAGGAATTATAAAATTATCAAAAGATATATAAGTCAAGTCTTGTTATGATCATTTTGAGCTTAGTTAAATGAGGGATGTTAGTTTTTCTTCTTTTTTTTTTTTTTCCACTGGTTGTTATGTACTTCGTAAGGCAAATGAAATACGTGACTTATTATAATCGTAAAAAGTTGATTAAGATAAATTAACCATACTTCCTTCAAGAAAATAGCTCTCTCCCGAACACTCTAGGTACATGCATAAATACACACAAACTACTCGCAGGGCTTTATTTTGCCCCAAAGAACATCAAACCACACTCTACATTGGCTTTCTAAACTTGCTAGTATGCTTAAGTTACCAACATCAATTTTAGGTCAATCCTTAGCTAACCCTCGGACATTTTACATTGCCATAGAAAAATATGGAGTGTAGTGGAGTTCAGTGGAGCTTAACCGTCGTTCGGTTTAAATGTAAACTTAGTGTCAATCGCTTCGCGTTCGAGAAATTAGTAAAAACCAGAGAGTCAAATAGCATGAGGAAACATGGTGTCGGAGCTTTAGCGACGTGAGCGAAAGTTAATGGCTATGGAAGTTCTGACAAATGGACCGATTCTCGACAGGACAAACGAAATTGGATAACAATTAATAGCTTAAATATCCCTAGCGGCTCACACATTCTGCACGCATCTAGTATTACAACAACCAACATACAAGAGTAGTTATTAGAAAGAAAACCCAAGGGAAAAGGCTTCATCAACCCCTTCCCCCTCCCTCGACACTCACACACACACACACACTCACACACACTTGGAGGGTAGGGGTTAACTTCTAAGGGTTTAAGACTCTCCTTTTTAGGTCGCACTTGGCGAAATATGTGGA
>NW_028301539.1:9230000-9292500 GCF_042242905.1 Orbicella faveolata | reverse complement strand
ACCGATTAGCGTTCTGTATTTGCTGTCTAAAGGAAGTCTGCCCGAGGACATCATTAAGTCCAATGAAGACCCAAGTCTAACGATTTGCTAGTAAGTGTCGTCCATTATCGTACGTGAGGCGGGCCTGAGGAGATGTGTAAACTGTACGGGTCACATTTAGTCCCGTAACAGAAGGCCGTTTGCCCTGTGGCGATAATGTTGTGCTTGCTTTAGACAGCAAAACTCTTTAGCCACATCAATTTAGGGCTTAGACGTGCAATGGACTAGACATTTCTAGCTGCTGTTGGCGTCATTTGCTTTGAACTTTGATGTAGCTAAAGACTTAGAAAAAAAATCTGTCGAAATCTGGATGTGCCATTCCGCGCTCGACAAAATTGAAGTACATCCGGGACATTGCTATTTGCTAGCAAAACATGGCCACGAGGAGAGAGAAGAACATGAGTTCAAGCGCTGATCGTGAGTAGAATTTCCTTGTTTTATCAATTTTAGGCGTTCTCGGCTTAGCTAAGTATCAGAACTGCCTGTGATTCGCTAGCGCGGAAGAAATTTATTTGCGTGGCTTCCGGGCGATAATTGACGTAACGACAACATGTTGAGTGTTCGCTTACTGCTAACTATGGCCTAGTTTGTCTGAATTTCAATCGATTCTCGATGTAGGAAGCTCTTGTTCAGTCCATTTAGGACGATGCAAGCCTTTAGAAAGCAATAGATTGGCTCTCCGCCGCGGTTTTGATATCTGTACGTTCGTGTTGATTTATACTCCAATTTCATGTTAAAAGCACTCTTAATTAAATTATACAATTCATGATTCAACGAAAAGACGGTGAATTTAGTCTTCCTGGCCTCAAAAGGCATACAGGAGAGTTATTTGCTGCTATTTGAGCTACGATAAGCCTCGTGGAAAGCTAGCTCTAGGACAGAATTGTAGCAAGATTATCAGTGACAAGTCAAGTTCTATGGCTATGTTTTTGCGAATCCGGTCAGATATTGAGATGAAATGTCACGTAACGGCTACTTTTTGGCTGAAATATAAAGGTAAATAACCGATTCCACTGCTTACCATGCTCTTGTTAGCGTGACTGGCTAATTTAACCCACAGTAAAGACATAGTGAGGTCATTTAGGTGAAATCGCAGAGGTCAAGCCTGTCTAAATTAGTGCCGCGGCGAACCAAATGATCAATGTAAGCTCTAATTTAGCTTTGTTTGGCTCGTTCGACTCATTTGCAGCGACTTCAAAGGCTTGTATAGGCATGGTATGGACTCTGTTAAGAGTACACGAGGTAGATAACACTCTCGGTGCGACATGGCCATATTTATGTACATTTTCTAACCGTTTTTTCAAAAACATGCCCGCTATTTTAGTGCAAAGTCTTTAACATGGTTTTCATAAATTCAGACATATATGTATATATAACAGTAAAAACTCAAGAGCTAGGTTATATGGTCATTTAATAGCTACTCCGAGTTTTGCGAGGCAATCATCAGTCGCGATGAAACTCGGAGTAGCGATTAAATGACCATATAACCTTGCTCTTGAGTTTTTACTGTTATTCCCGCTCTAGTTCAGCAATTGAGCACTTTGTAGTAGATGAGAATTTCACTCCATTTTTTGGTTATGTATATATATATCATATCTATAACATTGCGCCCGTCACTCCGTTCCAACGGGCCCTTGACTTATTATTTGTCTTGTTTGTTTCCTTTCTTATTCAGCAATATTAATTTTGACAGGAGCCGTGTATTGTTTTCATTTTTGAAAGTCTTGAAGTTTCTTTTTTGTTATTCACATACGAGAGTATCAAAGTGAGGCAGGGGAGTGGAATGTGATTCAGTTCAATGTACGAATTTTGCGGTTTTCCATGTATTTACGAATCACGTATGTCCATCACCTCAAACTCTTTGCCACCCTCACCCAATACCTTATGATTTGGACAGCCTCAAAAGTATGATTACAGGACTCACAAACATGCCCTTCTTTGGTTTGATTGACAAAGCTAGAATAGAGCTCAGAGAAGTTTAGTTTGATACCCCCTCCCAAAACAACAACAACAACAACAACGAGAAGGGGTAAGGAAAAAAATTTATATTGTAAATATTTGATACTTAAAGCCGTCTTATGCAGGTCCTTGAATTAATTAATATGTATCTTCATCATGGAATTTTGGCCGCACGAAAAAGATTGATACCGTATCGATCAGTACAGTACTCCAAAAGAGTTAAAACTTTATTTTAATTTAAGAGGTATATTAAAGTTCATGAATGGACGCATGATGAAACTTGGTCACTTGCGTCACAAGGCCGTAATTTCCTATCAGCGGCGTATGTTTATAAATATCAACGCAAATTTTAACAGTACGTAATGTAATCGCAAGTTTTTCATCCGCTCGATACAGATTAGCTTAAACAAGCAATAAAGCTACAAATAAAATACACTATTGAATGACTTGGTTATTTGAGTTTCTTGCGATGAAGCTAAGAAAATCGAAACTAGTTTTCGAGATCTATATGGGTTTTCGCAAGAGAGGATAATCAACCTCTCTTGATTTTAACACTTCTTTTTTTATTGACTTTTGATGATGTAAGTAACCTGGCTAACCTGATTTGAGCACAGAGTAGTGGATTTCAAAAAGGGCAGTGGCTATGCGAATGGCATTCATATTCAACATAATAAGGCCACCAGAATCGTCTTGAAGCAACTGTTAATTTCGGCTGTGACTACTTAAGCACAAATATGTCAACTCTCGAACAAGGATGAAAGAAAAAATTGACGTAATAAAATACAACGAATCTGGCTTTGCCGTCAGGACTGAGTGAATGCTTCACAATACTGTTTCGATCTGTGTTTCCTGTGAATATCTACAAATGAAAAGAAAAGAGCTAAAAAACCAAACAAACAGGAAAAAAAGCAACAAAAAAGGACAATCGTAATACTGTGTTATGTGCATTTGAATCAAAGGTCGTCTGGGGCATTAATTGAACAAAATATTAATCATACATGTACTATCCAGCAAATAAATCTTATCAGCGTTGGTGTAGTTTGCATTCACGTCACAATCATGGTTGCCGGTGATACATTCATCGATGACTAGATTACAAATGGTAAAACAAACAAACAAACAAACAAACAAACAATCAAACAAAATTTTGGCAATGAGAAACTAAACATGTTTCCATACTCCGAGAGTAAATCGGGAGTTTATTATTATTATTGTTATTATTATTATTATTATTATTATTATTATTAAAGATTCGCACAGCTATTGATGATATTGAAGCTGGTTTTTTTATTATTATTATTATTATTATTATTATTATTATTATTATTATTATTATTATCGTCCTCACGTAATGCTTGCTTAGAGTCCTTAGAGCCGAGACCATACCATGGTCCTGGGGCACTAGGGGATAGCCAGTTTTTAGCTTGACAGCACCCTCCTCAAAATGTGTGCTGTACCTAGCAAGGTTATCTTTTGTAGTTCACTGATGATTAATTGGCCGGGAATTCTTCCAAGATAAGTTTCTAGTCCCTTTTTGATAGCTCCAAGTGCTCCAATGATAACTGGTATCGTTTCCGTTCTCATGTCCCACTATTATTATTTTCATTGTCATTATCATTATCATTATCGTTATCGTTATCGTTATCGTTATCGTTATCGTTATCGTTATCGTTATCGTTATCGTTGTCCTTGTCCTTGTCGCTATCGTTATCGTTATTGTTACTATTATTATTATTATTATCTATTTTTTTTTTTTTTAACAAAGTAGCAGTCAACAGCAACAAAACGCGAGCTATACTTAAAACGGTAAGCAATTAACATGAAAAGCTGATTGTCAGTAACCTGGACTGCCGGCAGTCTGTTTTTCTCTCAAAATTCAGTAGGGGCTATGAGGCGAGACGTTTTGGCTAAAGGGATATGGGACGAGTCATTCTCGCCTTCTTCCCTACTCGGCAATAACGCTCTTGTCTCGCCTTCTTCTCCACTCAGCCACCGCCATACTGCCCTTTTTCGTTCGCGATATCTAAAGACTCGTTCTAGTGACCCTTAGAGAGAAAAAACCACCTGCCAGCAGACTATAGTAACCTTCTAAATTCATGTCGCAATGAACCAAAACTGCCATTCCACTCCCGGTTGGATCAAGCCAGTACTTGCTGCTAATAGTGTCTTTGCCTTTGCTTGCCTTTATTTCCAGACACGAATGCGCTGGGAGCTCCGGAATGGACCTCAGAGGAGCTTTGATCAAGAAGAGAAATGATATTACAAAATGTACCAAAAATACTGTGTGTTCTATTATGATAATGTACTTTGTTCCTGTCCAACGATGGTCTACGGACCAATGAGCTATCTTCCTGCACGAAAAGTCGAAAATAGGCGCCGAACTGAGAGGAGCACATGTACATTGGACTTCTGGTTGACGTCCGCCCCTGAAAATCGTCTATGGTAATAAAGCTTAGCCTCCTAATAGTTTGTATATACCCCGGTTGCTCAAGCGTCGTAAGTAAACACGTGCCCGGTCTGAGCGGAAATGCTCTGGCCTTGCCTTGTTGGTGCGGTTATTCAATACGCACGAATTTTCCCCTACGGCGTAGTTATAGCTTTGACAGGTGAGTTCTCTTTCACAGTTGATATCACGCTCGTGAATTACTCACGGGAAACGTTTTGAAGATGAATCCTAGTAGAGCCATCCCATTAATGCTCCGTTCCTCTCTGCATTGGCTACTAGCAGATACGCAGTCCATATAGAAGCCGACGAAGATGAGGACAGTGCACAACATTTTCTTGGTCTCTCAGCTTGTTACTGTAGGAGAACTAATTCAAATACAATACTATCAAATACAAAACTATTATTGGGCTCGCACAATTTTCTGGAGATGTCAAACGACTCTCAAAATTGTAGCCATATATTAGCATTTTATCCAAAATTATGCATAAGGCAAACTATTTTCAAGGACTTAATTCTTGTTATAATCCTAACTAAACATGGTACGCCACGTGGATTTTTCGCAGATGACGTATAACCTCATATGGGGACTTGAATTACAAAGACAGTGTAGTGATACAGGTGATTTCTTCACATTTAAAGAGTTACAAATGATGGAACTGGAGTAAGAGTCTTTAGTAAAAGTTTGTTAGGAGCTCGTTTTTGTTCCGTATCTATCATTGAATGTTCTGGCCAAATTTCACGGAAAACCGTCGATTCTACATACCCTATTAATTCATTTAAATAGGAGGGATTCTCTCGAAAAACGAGTGCAAGTTTTCGCCCTCTAAAGATTTATAAACATGTCACGCCTTCTCAGATCAGAGAGATATGTCAACTCAAAATGCCGCCAGCCAATGAAATTACAAAACCCCTAGCGTTCACAGTAAGGAAAGTTGAGCTCTGCGGTAAAGCGATAGTGTTACAGTCACGTTTTGGGCGCATACGTTTTAGGCCGGTGGTGAACAAACAAAGAGCAAAACGGAGAAAAGCGATGTGCAACAAAGCAAAAAGAAACTGAGGAGCAATTGCCGAAGCGTGATTACAAAAAGGCACTCTTGACGGACATGAAATCTCAAATTGAGAGTATTTGATATAGGATCTCTGGATTAAGCCGTTTGCCGCGAGAAGGTCGTTGAGGAGTCCATGCCTTTTGGGGATTATGACACCTTGACGGTTTATTAACTTTTATTTAAAACCTCTTTTTTTCCAATAACTCATGCGCGTTTTAACACTTTATTTTCATTTTTTTGGAAAATGTTACCTTGAGTGATGAACTTTAATTTGGTTGGAAAAAAGAAAATTTGGAAAAAGTAGCCCTGCGAAGGTTTGCAGTAACCTTAAGTTCATCGATCGACAAGTGGTATCCAAAGAGGCAGCCGAAATAAATCTTCAACGAAATCTTAGTCTGAAAAGTCGCAGTGCAAATACAGTAAGAGTAGAGATGGACGAAGGAAACCACCGTTCATTGAAACAAGTGATTAAGAACAAGATATAATTAACGTAAATTATTTTTCGAATGTCAGGTGTAAATTACAGGCACAGAAAGCTACTACTTCATACATATATACTTCGAGTCCAAAGCCCTCAGGTCAACACGTTCTCGGGTCGACAGGTCCACTGGTCCACGAGTCCACAGGTCCACAGGTCTACAGGTCCACACTTCTTACTACATACATTGTAGACACTCTCTCCACAGCCGACAAGTCCATAGGTCCACTGCCCAGCGCCCGCAGGTCCACACCTCTTACTACATACATATATGCATTCTGTCCAAAGCCGTCGAGCCCACAGGTCCTAGGCTCCACAAGTACACAGGTCCACAGCTGCTACTACATAACGATGTTGTGTTGTAAAAAAAGACAGTCTATAGACGTTGTGTCAACAAAACAAGCTGGTTTAAACACGTCACGACTAGTATTTTCCCCAGTAGAGATATCAGTTGTGTTTTACGTCGATGTTTAGGCCTTTAGACCTTTTACGACTGGGCGGTTTGTTGCCCCATTTCAGACTATGTGATGATACTCTTGAGAATTCTTCCTTTAAAATGTTCAAATAGCCGTGTGCAGATGAATAAACAATTTTAAGATGGGTAAAAGAACAATTATCTAGAGAATATCACGTAGTTAGTACTGATTGAAAGACGAACATTTAACTTGACATTACGCGTGACCAATGGGCCTTTGAAATAATACACGAATGAAATATGATAAAACTACGTTCTTACAAAGCCTGAGGGATTTGCCCCCCTCATAAATCCTGGGGAGGAGTGCTGTGTGTGTTTGTGGGAGATTGGGTGGGGGCTGTGGTGTTAATTGTATGACAACTAGCTAAAAAGCTTGCAGGGATCCTAGTTGTCTACTAATTATCCAAGCTTAGAACAAACTCCATTAACTGTCCGCTATACTTTGTTTTTAAATTTATCAGCCTTGTGATAAAACTACTCTACTCATTACATGTCGTTTATAACAGATTGTATTTTGAATGAGTTCCGTCTTTGTGCACCTATGAGACAACCTATTATAAATGGCCATTCCTAAGTTATGCTCCCTCGTTAGATTATCCTATGTTGATAGTATTCACCAACGAAAACCGATACCTATTCTTTTATCTGAAAATCCTTCTCTAAAGGTAAGGTAAAGAATAATTAGTCTGGTAAACAAAAATGAAAGTTGCTACCCGACAATTGTTTCCAACGGAATACAGACCGTCAATAATCAATAATAAAAGGTATACGTACATTTCGTAAAATGAACTTAACTCAGGCAGTTTAATGCCTGGGTCAGGAATGTAAAGCAGAATTATGGTTTGACCGCTTTATATCTTGTTATATTTGTTTCACCCAGCTGAATTCTTTCTTGATTAAAAACCCGGGCGTCCACCTTGCCTTAACATATTATTTTGATCACGTGACCTGCCACGTGATCATTCGTGATCGGATTTTCATTCTATTGATCAGTAAATGAGCGTTTTCGGTGAAAATTTAAATTATCTATCTTGCTACGTTTAGAATGATCTTTCTTGATTTCTTTTTTAGCAGATATAAATGATCAAAAGTCGAATTTTGTAAAAGAAGGGCCTCTCACCTTATAAAATGTTTCTGCAAAAAGAGGGACGGTCATTCCAAACGTGAGAGGATGAAAATAATTGAACTACATCTTAAATGCGTTTTTGTTGGATGATATTGCTAAAATCCGCCTTCAATTCCTCAAATAATGGCAATTTTGCGCTAAACGTCAAGTGACATGTCACTTCACCTGTCGGAAGCACCAATTCACTTAAGGACGTTCGCGCGAAAATTTTCCAGTCGATAGATTTTTTTAAATTTTTACTGCAGTCAGATAATAAGTCAGTCGTGTCATCAGAAATGCAGGCTTCGTTTCAGAGATAAAGAGTGTGAAAAAGTACCCTGATTTTGAAAAATTGGCGCACGTAATTCAGCATGGTCTATTGGGGTTTATAGTTAAAAAAAATCGAAGGTGAGTCAACAGAGACAAACGATCTTAGTCATATTTTGTACAAGTGGGTCTGTTGCGTAAATAATTCCAAATTTTACCAACGTTTTCACAAAACTTAACGCAATTGAAACCGCCGCAAAGCGAAACGAAGAGCTAAAAATAACTGAATTCGATGGTGTGTTTTGCAAAAAATTCTAATTGATAGATTTTCTTCATTTTTTCGCTAAACGTAGAAAATAGGTAGAGAAAATGATCCATCAAAAGAAAAATAGGGGTCACCGAACGTCCAAGATCGTTAAATCTAGGCAAAGCTATAACATTGGCCATCTGTCTTATTATTGTCCATTTTATAACATAGTGCCCGTGAAATAGCGCGTGAAGTCCGGACTACGAAATATCTTCAGCGAGCATTGCAAGCAACAGTTTTCATAATTCAGTCGTAAAAGAACGTTCGAACATGCAATGAAAAAAAAAAAAATTAACAAATAACTGATTGGTACTAAGGAAAAGTTCCAGAGTCAACAAATTGCTTGGAGCATTGAAAGCGTATTAACACGCTTTTATGTTAGTGTTTAGGTTGCAAAGTCCTTAGTGCCTTACAAGCTTTGGACGGAGAGATCTTTCATTTTTCGGTTGTACGAGATGTTCTGTCTCGGTAGACTTAGAAGGTCGCTTGTTATGATGTTCTCTGTTAGAGGTTGGTCGTGTGGTAAACCAAGTGCTTGCAACAGAACAACTTCTGGCAGAAGCATTGTCGTCTTCAATAAAGGCTTGAATATAGCATGTTTTCTTCCACTTTTCAACCTTCTACGTAAGACCGCACTTTGTGCATCTTGTTATGACTTGCGTGCTGTCAGTTATTTTACTTTTGCACTGAAAACATGTGTAGTAGAATGTAAATGTTTTCATGCCCATAAATGCAGCTTGTGTTGTTTTCGTAAGGAACGTATCGCGCTAGTCAGTTGGAGTGGCCAACGGCTGGGAGAAGTCTTCTCGTGGAGTAATTGTACAATTACATCCAACAGGGGTTCCAACAAACAGACTTCCGTTATATTGGTTCTTGTGTACTTTCAAGTTCTTGAATGTGTGTGTGCTACCTTCTTAAACTTGAGGAACGAAGTCTTCCCAGAGTTCAATAGTAATTACTCAGTGAGGATCAACTAAGAACCCAGTGGTCTTTTCTTCCAAGCCATATCTTGTGTTAACCTTTTTGCGACCTTGAAGTTTAACCACTTTGGCATCAAGTGAGATGAGCTGGTTATTAGTTACAGCGGAGAGTGAGCCTAGAGTTATATTAGACTTCAATGTTCCTTAGGAAATGAAAGTGGCATTTCAAATAGTTTCACTCTGACACCCACGAGTACACTGTTTACATATATACATTTTATTTTGTTTTAAAATTAAAAATTACAATTATAACATGCCCGCAGGTAGCTGAGCTAATCTAGGCGGGTCATGTTGACACAAATTATTAATATACAACTAGGTACAACTAAATACAACTGAAGGCAACAAGAGAAATAAACAGACTAAAATTGACAACAATGACCAGAGACAACTAATAAACTAACGTATTACAAATAATAATTAACAACAGTTATAACAAGAGACAACAGATACACTAAAACGATATTATTGAATATTAATGAATACATACCAAGAGGAAAATAAATTCATCTTTACTTTTTGAACGATTTCTGAAAGATCAATATAACAGTCTTCTGAAGCTAGAATTTCAAAAAGTATTTGTTTTATTTTCCTCTTAAAGACATTTTTTGGAAGTTTTCTTAAAGACATAGGCATTTCATTCCAAATTTTTGTTCCGATTCTAGAAAATGAGTTCACTTGAATTGAGAGCCTAGAACTTTGTGAGTAAAAGTTATTTGAGACAGAGGATCTAGTATTATTACACTTTTGTTATCAATTCTGTCAATGTCATAATTGATGAGTTTTACTGAATTTGCGTGCGCAGTAAGGATGCGCAGAAACAATTAGCGCGAACGTCCTTAATTAAAAACGATTAGGACGTTAACACTTGGTGGTATGATAAATTTGCCTCCATTGTCGTTTATGTCGTCAGAATTACAACCAATGAATTGCTTTTACCAGCAAAAGTCTTTGACCCACTAAAGATCACTTTCAGTCCGTACTGCACACTCTCGAGAGTCTGTTTACGTTTTTTGTTTTGTTTCATGTATGAAGTCACAAAATGTGAACATTTCCCAACTACTTACATGAAGTAAATTCAAAGGTAACCATCAGTATGAATGAGATGCTTTATGTTTCGTTCTTTCTCATAATTTATCACTTGAAGTAACAACTTCGCAGCTGTAAAAATCAATTACGCAATTGGAAAAGAATTTAAAAGGCCTCAGAGATAAGATATAGTTCGTAACGAATAACATCGATTCGCATTCCATCAAGTAAGATTTTTCATGTTTATAAACATCAAGGTGCTGAGACTGCGCAGTACTGACTGGAAATCATCATTAAGCTACTTGAGAAAGCTTCGTGTATTGTGTCAGGAGTTTCTCAGCAGTGGCATTATGGCTTCTTTTTTTCGTTTTACCTAACAAATTAACGCCTAATTTATGCATTTGTGGCCAAATACAACAATGCCAATTACCTTTAAGTCGGTAGTAAAAACAGATTTTGTGTGACTACTTTAACGAAAATATTTCAATCCTCAAACAAGGCCATGTCTTACATGATACGGGATAAAATCAAGCGAGGCTTGCTTTGACGTCAGGACTGACTGAATGCTTCACAATACTGTTTTGATCCGTGCTTCCTGCGAAAATCTGCAAATGTAAAAAAAAATTGCACAACAGTTTGCATTATGCGCTTATAACTTAAATCAACCGAGGAAATCAACTTTTACTGCTGTAATAGTACATAAATAAAGGTCGCGAAAATATGTTGGTTATAGTTGAGCTTGTATAATACAGTGGTTAAAAAAATAATTATAAATAGCCTTCTCTGGTTTATTATTATCATCATCATCATCATCATCATCATCATAATCATTATTACTATTATTATTATTATTATTATTATTATTATTTTATCACTGATGTTATTATTGCTAGAGAGAGAGAGCCTCCTTTTTCTCCTTGTGTTGCCAATGCACAAACAGAGTGCACGGTACCCATATCAACTTGAAGATAGTCTGTTCCCTTTCGTGTCTCTTTTGAACACCACGCTCCCATTCCCCTGTTTTCATTGAGCCGGCCATAGTATGCATAATATTTACTATTTAAATATGTGCTTGCCGTCATTCTAGCATCTGGTATTTTGATCTTGTCCTCTACACCAACTGGTCCACATACTGTACTAAAACAAAGAAACAAAAAAGCGGACAATCGTGTTACTGCGTTAGGTACCTTTGAATCAAATGCCGTCTGGGGCATTAACTGAGCAAAATATTAATCATATATGTACTATCCCGCATTTAAATCACTTGGTTTTAATCGACTGAGGAAGCTACTGGGCCGTTACAGTAAGAGCACACTTTTAGGAGTTTCCTTGCTCTGCGAGCTCCGAGGTTAAACTCATCCCACAGAGAAAAGATCCTTGTCTAAAGGTCTCGGGACTTTCTCCACTAAATACACGAAAATTTCTCCGAAACGAGCTTTATTCCTCGTTGCGTTGCGTACCTTTGAATCAAAGGCCGTCTGGGGCATTAACTTAGCACAATATTAATCATATATGTACTATCCACCATACAAATCTTATTGTTGATATAACATTTTCTTTAAATCTTATCTTTTGGAATTGGTGACCTATACAAACCAAGGTTAAGATAGCCGAACTCAGTCGCTTTGTATCTGCGAAATATCTCATACGCTAATTAAGCAGCGGTTGGTCAGCGGTGGAGAGATGGTCGGAGACCCCTTGTCTTGGTCTCTCCTCCAGTAAACAGGCAAGGATCCGGTCAAGTCCTCGGATCCTTTTCAATAGACGGTACCGCGCGAGATTTCACTTACTTTTAAGAGCCAGGAACAAGAAGAAATAGAAGCGGTCAACCTTGAAAAACCCCAAACTATACTACTCAAACAAGGGATACCTGATGAGATAGCTGATTGTCCGTAACCTTTAACTAGCCATTGTTACATTTTTTTTTTTTTTTTTTTTTGACCCTAAAAATGGCCCAAACTGGCTTTAGAGTAGAGTCAATTTACTTGAACACTAGCGACCATCTCCAATAAATCCTTCCTTACTAGTACATTTATGTCCGGCAACTGTGTCGGTACAGTTTGCATTCACGTCGCAATCATAATTGCCGGTAATACATTCATCAATGTCTAGATTATAAACGATTTAAAAAAAACAACAACAACAACAACTGTAACTTCTGAAGTTACTTTTGAAGTTACTTGGGATATTGGGAGAACACGAGAAAAGCTTTTCTCGTGTTCTCCCAACATCCCGCGTGGCTTATTGCACCAGTAAACCCATAGAAAGAGTGGTCTATTGCTTAAATAAACAACAACGCAAAAGGAACTTTGGTCAATGACTTGACGTGTCATATGCTTCAACATACATCTTGACAACTGACAGTTGGATAGAATGCAATTCACTTAAATGCTAAGGAGAAAGAATTGAACCTAATTTTAAAAGAAATGGATGGTGGAAAACGGATAAAATGCAGACCAATATCTTAATGTCTGCTGGAAAATATTAAAAATGCATGCAAGGCTAGTAAAGAGAAAGTTTCTCACTATCCGAATTTTCATTTAAAGCTGGTTTTAATTCCTTGTTCAATAATGTCTACTTAATAGAACTGTTACTTACAGTTAAGGCATTCACGAACCTTAAGTTATCGTTCAATTTGTAATATTAATCAAGACATAAATTGACTTCAGTCTACGACTTACAGCTACATGTACTATCTAACTGTTCCTGTTAATTAGTATGAGTAGATCATTCCAAGCTATTTATCATTAAGAGTCGACTATCGACCGACGAGTGGCTAAATACAAAATGGGAGAGAATGGACTGTAATACAACTGTGATATTTCCTCTGAGCGAAACTTTCACATTTTTTGCAAGCATGGAAACACTGAGCAAAAGTATCAAGGCCTTGAAAATAAAAAAAAGGAAAGAAAATTGGTCTCACTTAAACGAGAGAAATCTGCTTTCTACAATTCACATGTTTCATCAGATTCGCCAAATCCTCAGGGGATGTCAAAAGACTCTCAAAATTATAGCCATGAATTAGCATTTTGACTAAAACTATACCTAAAGCAAACCATTTCCTAGGAATCCTCATTAAAGTGTACCTAACCCCCAAATTGTTTTTTCGCTAAAACAAATCTACTTGTTATTTGAAATAGTTCTGCGAAAAAAAATTTGGATTCCGTGAAATCCTCGATTTTCTGTGCCCCGACGAAATCTCGAAAATAGCTCCAAAACACCGCCATTTTGTTTCACGACCGAGTTTGAGGAGAATGGGTCCAGCGGCTCTTGTGACGTCTACCCAGGAAGGTTGGATATCTCACGTCCTCTCATTTCCTTCAGGATTGTGCAATACACATTCGAAAAGTGCGCAGAAACGCCTTCCAGAGGTGCTATCGGCTGTTGCAGTAATATTCCAGATTTAAAGAAAGATATACTGTACAATTTACTGACGATGATCGGCTAATAGTACAGTAAAGACGTAAACGACGGTTGATTTTGTCGAACCGAAACAAGCGAACTGAATCTGTAAGAACCATTAAAGAATTCTCACTGGAATTTGTTCCGCAGACTTTCGAACGCTATTTTCATAAATTTTCTGCTTAAAGCTAACCAGAAATTTTTAGAAATACTATCGGAAACCTATATCTTACAATCCCACAGTATTTATAACATAACCGGCAAAGTTGTGTGATCCGATTATGATCAAGAAGCGTATTAACTGATATGTAAATAGGTCGCAACTGTACGCCGCTAACCAGCACTTATTTCTCTTTCGATTTAAATAAAAGTAGAAAATTAATCCTTTAGAATTACATCACAACAAAATTGGTAGACTCACAGAGTTTTTCGAAGGTTTGGAAATCAGCAGTGCGACAGAGATTCTGTGCAATAGCGTCGAAAATATGACTGCGGAACATTGTCTGCGGACCGCTTAGGGAACACATCCTTTTCGCTTATCCGACGAATTTCACTGCAAACTTTGAGAACAATATTACATTGGTTATTTGGAGTTACGACTTAAAACGTGTGACAATGTGAAATCGGTAATTGTATGAAATGTTTCCTTCCACCTTGTTCTCGCAGCTTCAAAAATACAGGTCCAAACAGTACGATTTTCAATCGATCGAAGCCAA
This sequence comes from Orbicella faveolata, assembly GCF_042242905.1. Lineage (NCBI taxonomy): Eukaryota > Metazoa > Cnidaria > Anthozoa > Scleractinia > Merulinidae > Orbicella > Orbicella faveolata. Next base: position 9,278,248 of record NW_028301539.1, on the reverse strand, counting down.
TGTTTTGGAGGTCATCAAGTCTCGAAAACTGCAACACGTACGTCGCTCTTATAAACATGAAGCATTCAACAGAAAGTAAAACACAAACTGGATTTAACAGAACAATCATACCTTGACAAAATACATTCTCGCTAAGGACAAATGTAAACGGGCTATAAACACGCGTGGGAATCTTATGTTTAGTTGACGAAATTACCATCCAAAGCAGTCCTTGAGTTTTCTTTCCTGCTTTTCGTTTGCCTGCTCCTCCACTTCGTATCTAGCTTTCCATTCCTAATATACAAGCAGCTCGTCGGCAAAGAAGTCTTCCCCTTCGTCGCTTGAAATATTGTAAATTGCTCTCAAAGCTCTAAGCAGTGAGTTCACAGTTGTCGAACGTGCTCGATCGAAGTTTATTTTGGTGTCTTCCAAATCGAAACTTAACTCTGACTCCAGTGATGAAACAAAATGATTCTGAGACAAAGCTTGGACGTTTTAGTCCCAAAATACATCGGAACGATTAGTTTTGTTTTCCATTTTCTCCAGCAAATACAGAGAGCTGACTGAGGCGCCATTGTGTTTGGTTCCTGGGTAGACGTCATCAGGAACCGCCGCCCCAGACTCCCTAAAACGCAGTCGTGAAACACTTCAGGCGCGACTTTGAAAGGGCATAGAAAATCGAGGATTCAACCAAATTCAAAAATTTCTTCGCCCAAATGCTTCAAATAAAGCCTAGATTCGTTTTAGTGAAAAAAAATTTTGGGGTTAGGTGCACTTTAAACATGGGACGCTCTGTGGATTTTTCTCAGATAACTTCATACGGGGACTTGAATGACAAAGACTGTCTAGTGATACATGTAATTTCTTTACATTGAAAGTGTATATGACATAAAAAAAAATAATTTGTGCAAATTTGAAAGACCTTTCAAAATAGAGAAGAATAACGTTTTTCTTTTTGAAAGATCTTTTTTTTTGTTTTAGAAATATTGATGTTTTTCTATTATACAAATTAGAACAGTGATGACATCATATTGTTTGCACCTAAAAAATGGTAAAATACTGAATAAAAAATATCTCTAGAAATATTGAAGCATTGTTCTTGAAACTTGGCACCACAAATGTGCACCACAAAAGAAACAAAATGACACCCTTAGTGCTGTTGTCATAGCAACTCTTTCGGCTCCAGTCTCTTTTTGTCTAAAAACTAAATATCCTCATTTGCAACCTCTAAAGTTAGAAGAAGGGTCCTACTTGGAACAGACATAGTTCCCATATTGTCTTAACTCCCATCATCGGATTGGGTGGGGTAGATGGTTTTTGGTTAATTTTAAAACTGGGAATTTCAGTTTTTATTAAGTCAGCACCAGCAGCAAAACTGTTGTCATGGAAACAACACTAAGGGTGTCATTTTGTTTCTTTTGTCGTGCGCATTTGTGGTGTCAAGTTTCAAGAACACTGCTTCATTATTTCCAGAGATATTGTTTATTTCAGTATTTAAGTTGCAAACCTTACGATGTCATTCCTGATCTAGTTTGTAAAATAGAAAAACGTCAATATCTCTACAACGAAAAAAGATATTTCCAAAAGAAAAACTCCATTCTTATGTATTTCGAAAGGCCTTTCAAATAAGCAGAAATTATTTTTCATGTGATATACACTTTGAAAGAGTCTCAAATGATAGAACTGGAGTAAGAGTCTGTAAAAACGTTTGTTACAAATTCGTTGTCAAGAGAGAAGACCACTTGGATCAAATCTGGAGAGACGAAGGTTCCTACCATGAAAGCAAGAAGGAAAAAATTCACCGCTGGGAAGTTAAGGGCCAACCTCCAAGAAAATCAAAAACATACTACTACAGCAAAACTTAAACTAAGCGAGTGATTAGTAATGACCAGTCTTGCAACACGCCGGGCCAGCGCGCGTCTCAAAAGTGCAGTTAGGCGCCTGTTGTAGCTCCATGTTCAGCCAGCGGTATTGATATGAAATTCAAGTTAAAAATGGCGGCCAATGTGAAAATTATAAATGAAGCCACGAAGATCCTACGCCCTCTGCGTAATGATGTTGATAACTTTGTCCTGTTTGAAAACGAAGTTGAGGAAAACCTAATATGATTATTCGAAAAGCATCGAAATAATCAGAACTCGACTGAAAGAGTGCGAAATTCGGTCATTGAAGTTGGGTCGATCATTGCTGGGGAAAGAACCATCTTGTCGAAAAAGTTGCATAGGCGACTCAGTTCCCGGAATAAAGCCCATAATCCTTGGACTGTCCAAGTTACAAGGGATTTGCCAGTGCAAATATTCGCTTTTCTTCTGGATATGGTAAAGAAGGCAAGGTCAACTTACGGTGTCACCCATTCGGAAAGCAGATTCCTGGATATCATTGCTTACACCGAAGAGAATCGAGTGGTTAGAGATTTATCTCGACTCTGCGGCGTCAACCGAGAAGCAATCCTGGAGTATTTTTCAAAGACATTTCAGGGTTCTAGGAAAGGAAATGCAAGGGTGGTTTTGAGTGCCCAAAAGCCATTTACCTTGTCTTACTCGAGGAAAGGGTCATATGTTGTAATTAAATGCTACTACAAGTTTACAAATGCATATGGGTATATTTTTGAAAGTTGAAATAGACTGTTGCAAAACTAATAGACTGACACTTCATTACTCAGTTTTTAAATTTATTGTTTAATGTGTAATCTGCTACAACTTTTGACCCAATATTTTTTAACAAGTTTATGAAAGTGTACATTTATGGGTCATAAATAAATAAATGTATATTCATAATTAAGTAAACATATACATGTTTCCCACAATACAATGCATTTAATGTGTTACCTGTTACAACTTTTGGCCCACTTCTTTAACAAAATTATGAAAGTGAACATTATAGGTCATCACGAGTAAATAAATGTTGGTTTATTAGAGCGGTTTTCAACTAAGTTTCGAAAGCAATCAACAACTTTCACTGTACGCAAAATCCCTGATGCCCTCAACAATCAATAACTGTGGTTTTGGTTTCTCCATGGTTTGAGATTGGCTGAGTAGTCTAACTGCTAAGTGATTAGTTTGGTTTTGGTTTTACAACACTAAATTGAAAACCACTCTAAATAAACAAATAAATAAATGTTTCCTGCAACACATTTGAGCCACACATGGCCTACTGCTTTGCAAGCCTACTTCTAGTCCTGCATGTGATTAACTATCTCTGACTTTTTTTATGCCCTGGTGTCACCTAACAGCTGCGGCAAAACTTTTCCCTGCTCAACACTCTGCTGGATAAATTTCATAACTGGATCACCACAGAATGTACATTTTCCATCAGTGGGACTAGCTTTTTCTAGATTGCAGTAGCAAAACCTTGGGTCAGAAAACACCCTGTCTGGGATGTATACAGCAGTATGCTTGTATGTACTAAGGTTGAACCCTTGTTCAGGAAGCCACACTAACCTTACAAACTCATGCTTGAAAATCTCATACCAGCGCCTTTTATAAAATGTATTTTAGCTTAGTTTTTTCAAAGCAATATGTTTTGCCTCCCTCCCTTCCATTGTTACGATACCAAGCCCTTGCCCATATTTCTCATGTACCTCTTTAGTGTGGGCAGGAATGATATGTCCTATAGTCCACACAGTAGGATTTACGGAGGTAGGGAGAAACAATGCATTCACCCGATAATAGTCACGAGCACTAATGCTCAGTTCTGTAACCTGTTCAACAGTGATATCAAACCTACTGAAGAGTGAGACACAATCCCTTAGTCTCAGCCCAAGGTATGCAAAAATCAGAACTGTTTTCCTTTGCTGGTGAGAATCATTTTCACTACTAAGCCATTTAATTAATCTCATAAAATTGTGACAAAGTAGCCTGGAATCTTTTCCAGTAAATCTATACTGGAGATCCTGACCCTTACCCTGTGTTTCATCGTACCACTTCTTTACCTTTCTTGTCAAACATTTGGCCTTTACCTCAAACTTCAGTGCAGTTACAACTCTAGAGACAATACTGTCATCTGGAATGTCTGCAAACTTTTTGCAGCTGTCTGGAAGATTTGATTTTTCAACTGCCTCTTTCAGAACCCCCTTAAAGAAATACTGCCAGGCATTATTCTTAATATGTAAAGGCTCCACATGGGCAAGATCAATCAATTTCCCAATTAAAGGGACAAATTCTTGGCGACTCTTCTTACGTGCAATAAATTCTGTGACTTTGCTTCGAAATTGTTTCTCCTTCAGTTGTTTCTCAGACAAGGATTTTTTAAATTTGTCAACCTCATTTGCAATTTTGATCCTCTCTTCATACTTCCAAGGCTTCCACATGGTCTGTGTCCTTGGTGGCCGGATAGTACTTCCCTGTGACAAACTTAAGTGGGATAAAAATGTCCCCTTTAAGTCAATGCAGTTGTCTTTTGAAACATCTGCAAAAGTTGAGAAAAATCTTGCACTATTGGGTAGTTCGCCCCACAGCATAGCCAACATCTTCATGTCATTTGGCAATTCGGCACATTTAAAGGTTACATGGAAGCCCTCAATTTCAAAGACTTTTTTCTCTATCTCACTAATTTCTTTGCACAAGAACTGACAGTACTTACGCACAACTGGCGAAGTTTCTTCACAATTACCCCCAAAAATAATAAAGTTGTCATTGCTTGATGCAACCCTCTTACCAACATTAATAAAACTTAACAGAAAGGAACATGCACTTTCGTTCTTCCCAAATGGGCAGCCATCCCCACCCACTGCAAATAAAAAAGTACCCTCAGTTTTGCCAAACCACTGAAGGGTTTCCTTCTTGTCTTTTCTGAGGTAAAATTTTGCTAAGCGTGGCAAATACTCAATTAACTTTCGAAAGCAACCTTGTGTTGTTTCATCTTCCATAACACCTTGAAACTGTTCTTCTAATTTGTACACATTTCCAATGCTGACTTGGTTGATTTCTTTGACAAGCTTGTTATAGGGCAGCAATTTTGGAATAGGGCAGTTTGGCATCACAGTAATAGCTGACCTCCCGTTTCCCATTGTTTCCTTTTTTTTTCATTGATAATGCAAGTCTTACAGACTTATATTTACGCTTGCCCATTACACCACTACTATAGAAAACTGCAATGCTTCTGTTTACATTTTCTGGCGAGCTTTCAAAAGCTTTTGAATTTTCCTTAAATGCAGCTGAGACTACCTTCTTTGTTAAGATTTTCTGACTTAAAACATAATCTTTCATTTTGTCTACTTTACATCGTTTTGCTACGGTGTTAAACATCCCGTCAAAGGCTGGTGTTAAGTTATTCTCAGAACCTCCATGGATTCTGGAAGCAGTTTTCATTGTTTCAAGCCGTCTTTTCGCTGCTGTTCTTGGTTGCATATTTGATTTCCCATCCACCAAAATAGTTGGGGATCTTGTTCGGGAACTAATATCAGTGTTAACTGGTTGTAACTGCAAAAAAAAAAAAAAAAAACTTCATTACCCCCTCTTCTATACAGCACTGAAACAAATCACCTTATAGTGAAGATTATTATACTAACCTCAACATTTTGAGTCTCACGAGTCAAGTCTCTCAATACTTCCCCTGAATCACTGACCTTTAGGAAGCAAAAAATTAGATTAATCTTTCACTTTCAAAATGTTCATTCCACAAATAAAACAAAAGCTAACAGCAATTAATTAATTAATTATTATAAGTAGCAATTTATAGATGTAGCATTTTCCAGAAATGATGAACAAATCAGAAGTATTTATCAATACATAAAAAGAAAAAAAACTTTGTTTAATCTCAAACTAACAGAGTAGCTTGTTTAATGCTAATATCTTCAAGGTGACTACTCTAAAAACTAATTAACTTAAAGTTATTATGTATAACAAGCAAAATAACTAGCTACCTAAATAACTAACTACATGTAATCTATTTATTTATACCTAATGTACTTAAAAACACAACACAGAATACTAACAGCATGTATCAGTGTTTGATCAGTTAATTAATATAACTCAATAATTACATGTATGTCCTCACTGACTAACCTAACCAACCTTTGATTTTAGTCTATTAATTTTTCTCGTGTTCGTGCTGAGCTCTGCCTTCAAACTTCTACACTGTTCCACTGCTTTCTGTCTCGCTTCCTTTCGGGCCTTCATAAAGGCATTAACATCGAATCGACTGTTCTTAGTGTGTGGCATGATGCCAACAGTTCACCTAGTGCAATATACAAGACACTGTTATGCGTTTAGCCCGGGTATTCAGATATAAGCTAAAATTCAGCAAAACAAAAACGATACAATTCTTCTCTATGTCTCAAAGATGCAAAATATTTATTTTAAATGCTGCTGTTTGGAAAACTGTTAAATTCTTTCCGAGCCAAAAACTTACCTTTGTAATTTCGAGCAAATCTACGCCATTACACCAAGAAAGTTACTCGTAGAAAGTCCGTCCTTCGATAGCAAAACCATGGCATGTTTGGTATCTTCTGAAAGCTGAAGGAACAACCTACCATGTTCTTTTGTGAATGAAGCTCCACATCTTTCCCAGAAGGCACGAGGACCCTGTATTTATAGCAAACCTTACTCATCCCCAGTCTTCTCGCGAAAATTCCGAATTCCGCCGCCATTTTTGAAAACATTGCAATGCAGCTTTGTGACGCGCGCTGGCCCGGCGTGCAACGATCGCCTGTTGATTAATTTTAACTGTCAGTTTCTATTTTTGTTTTGCCGACCGGAGCACTTTGTTTGTTTTCTGTCTGCCAGAAGCCTTTCTCTTGGATCTCAAATTCTCCGTTACTGCAAATCAATATGCAAAATTGTATTTGCCCGCAAATTTCGATGGGTAATTTCTATTAGAGCTACCTATTGGAGTTTCGAGCTTGGTTTTCATTGGTCGGCGGTATGACTCCGTTGACAACCTCTTTGATTAGGTGTGAAAATCTTGAAAATTCTTTCTTACTCATCCTCGTCGTGCCCTACTGGACACTTAGAGCCATTTATAACAGTCCTCTTTAGCAGCCGAAAACTTGGGTTTAGTTTTCCGTGGATTCCCTAGCTTGAAGCAAATTTATAGGATTTTTGCAAAATATAACCAAAAGAAACAAAATGACATCAAAATGAAAAAATTTCCATTACTCGATTAACGCTGCAACAGAGCGTCTGTGGCTTTTTTGATATTTTAAAAACTTCGTCTCTAAACCGTTCTGAAGTGACGAAGATCTACAAAAAAATATTTGTCTAGTTCAATATAGAAAAATACGAATATGGAAGGAGCCTGTTATATTTTTATAGTCCATCATCTACTGATTGACATGGTGTAGGTTGTTTAATAGTAGGTTGTTAGATTAAGAACTTTACATTAAGGGTTAGAAATTGTCAAAGAAAAAATGTTGTATAGGTAGAACATCGATTTAGAGCTAGGAAAAAAAAATCGTCAAGCGATAGCAACATATAGAAAAAAGGTTGTTTTGAAGAAATGTTAATGAATACCTGAGGGTTATACTCAGCAATAACATCAAATGGGGCTTGAATTAAAGAGATATGCATAACTTGTTTAAATTGAAAGAGTTAGAACTGCTTTTTCGCGTCGGTTATCAAAGAAAGATCACTGCACTTTAGAGAAGGTCTGAAAAATTCATTATGAATTGTAAATATTGTAAGAAACCTTGGCTGATAAAAAAGATGAAAGACCAAGAATCCCTCCATAAAAACAAAAAAGGGGAACTCACTGCTACAACGACAAATTAAAGGCTCATAGTTTAGCCCAGCCGCCAAAGAAAAGGAAAAGATATGACTTCAGCAATGGCATTTACAAGTTTTTGTTGTTGTTTCGGGTCACTGGTAGATGACTTTACTTGCTAGTTTTGCCGTCGGTTTCCCTCACTTCTCCTCTTACGCTGATCGAAGCGCTGTGCGTCTTTTCGGTTTTCCTGTGAATTGTTTGTAGTCTGACATTTGCTTATTGACATAGTGTAGTTTGTTTTGTAAAACGTGCGAAGGCGAAGGCAGGTAAACAAGTTTAGGGAACATTTTCAGTTTCGCGTTTGAAGGGTTGCTTGCACTAAGAAGTAGATGAAATCTTTTAATTATTTGCTCTGATTCTATAATTTATTCGCTTTACCATTTTTAACTCGTGAATTGCGCATGCGCAACACGAGTTATCGTGAGTTGTAGGAAAATGTGTCGCTCGCTCGATGGGCTGTAAACATTATGCAAATGAGGTATGCTCGCGGCTTACTTTAAATTGCTGTTCATCTTTAATTAAAATAAGCTGTTTTAAAGGCCGAAATTAAAAGATATAAGTTAAGGAAGATTCGGCCACCGAAAATGAGAACATCGAGGATCGTAAAATCGATGAGCAGCACAAGTTCTCACTGGATGCGGACTTCGTATGGATTTTACAGAAACGGAGTTCGTTGACGTACGGTTACGGTATGCTAAATGCGCATATAGCGAGCAAAATGATATAAACACAGAGCATTTATTTATTGTATCGCTAAAAACAGCGAAAAAAGAAAGGAAAAGAAAACAAGAATTTCCTTTCCACCCGGAGTCGATCACGGAACCTTTCAACCCGCAACCTTGCCCACTACCCTCTGTGAACAAGGCATGAGTAGGGCGGAGAAAACAAACGCTATAACAATTTGTTAAACCGCTGATAACTCGGCGGGCTCGAGTCTGTACCAGGATTGTCTGGAGGTTAATTTGTCCTTCACCGAGCAACTGTCAGTGAGTATATTTGGCATTCGTGGGTTTTTCTGACGCTCGACAGTGCCTTTTGTAAAACGTAGAGGTCACATGTGTTCATTCGTCGGCAAATAGAATCGCAACGTTTGTTTTGAGGGAAGGTCTTCGTGGCACGTTTTGCACCGGGGCTCTTCGCAAGCTACACGCAACACAGGTAAGCTGAAACAAGATGTTTTGTTCGAGAAGCTTGGTTTCGAAGAAATCGGAGTGAATCAACGTAGTAGTTGAAGGATACATTAGTCGTCGCGATCACCGACTGGATCTGAAGAGAGTTTTTTAACTCTCTTCAGATGTTAAAACATTCCACATTAGGCCGTTTGTGTTGGACTTTTTTGAACATGGTGAAAGAGAAGTTGTTGAGACAGTTTGTCTTGTTATTTTTCTTTTGATTTCCTTTATGGAAGACCAGGTGTCCAGCCTGAACGAGAAAGGAGTCAAAGCTAGAGTTTTGGGGCCAGAAAATTCTGACACGGAAATTAAGGATGTTTTTCAAGGTAAATACAACCTTGTGTTTATAAAGTCGTTGCGTTTTCAGATGGGTTTTGAATACAGATCCCGGATTTAAAGCAGCTTCCTGGACTTTAGAAAACAAAAGTGGTAATGCACAGTATTACTTCGTAGTTTAATTCTAATTCTTGAACTAAAGCCACGGCCGATAAAAACTCAAGCTTTCGCTTTAGCGTAAAGAATTAATTTGAACATGCTGTCACGCAACGAAGCACGTCTGCGAAATTTTGAACATTTTTTTGCTTTTAGATAGGTTTTGTTTTTGTTTTGTTTTGTTTTGGCCTCATCTTGAATGAAACCTCATTGTTATTGAACTTCCTGTCATGTGTCTTTCATTCGGTTACCTTTCTTTGGGAATTTTAGGTTTTTAAAGTTAGCAATATTATTGTTTAGTTTATTCGCCTCGTTCAAATACATTTTTTTTTTTTTAGTTTTATTCGGCTACTATAAAACTCCTGAGAAAAGAACTGAGTGGGCACAAATTTAGCACAGTTGAAATACGATTTGTCTCAAAATAATTGGCTTGTTTTTGTCGTCTTCTTTATTTACAACTTTCATCTCTCTTTCACTGCGCTGCATTATTTGTCGCACGCGAAGAAATTATCTGATTTCTTGTTTTTAAATTGTACTTTAGATATGTCTTTTCGCTGTTAATTTCCAGTGTTTTCTCAAATGTGATCCGCTATAGTAAAAGAATCGAAATTTTGTTGTTTTCGGTTTCGCTTTGTCCTCCAAAGTCAATAATTAACTCGTTTTTGCGTGTTCAATTTTCTCGGCTTTTGTCGCGCGACAAAGAAAAAAATATAATCTCTTGTTTTCTCATCAATTATAATACTCCTCAAGTTGAGTTCTTTTTGTTGATATTTTTTAAAATTTTGGCCCGTCATTTGTTCAACTTTATATAAACGATGTCTTAAATCTGATCTTATACATGGCTGTGGTTACTGGGCATATGGTTTATTTTTCTGCTTACGCTTGCTCTGAAATATTTCAAAAAAAAAAAAAAAACTCCAGGGAATTAGGGGTAGGCTGTGAATAATTACGTCACACCCATGTTTCGTGCCAAAAATTATACACATTTTAAATTTGAATCCGAGGAAGCGGAACAAGTCGACTTCATTGAGTTATTTTTTTCGTAAAAAAATACCTCTTAATCGGCGCGTCGAGTATGTTATGGACGGGTCAATGGATGAGTGAGTGAGTGAGAGATGTATGTATGTCACACCAATCAGATTGGATCTACTATAAACAGTCAACCAAATTTCTTGTTGTAAAGGTAAATGGTATGTGAGAAGATTTGATCCCGACACAATTTAGAACGCCCATATTTATTCTTCTATAAAAGAGGAGGAAGTATATTGGGCGTACTTCGACATTTTCTGTGGGTTAGGCTGAGGATTTTAGTTACGGACGAGATGAGCCTTGAGGTTTGAAGCAGTTCGTGAGTTCGTAGTATGAAAATACAACGCGATATTTTTATTTTTAGCTACAAAGGTAACTTGATACTTTTGTTTTTCACAAGGAGTAAATTCAATTAGAGGTCATGAATCGTCGCTTCTAGTTTTTAAGACATGTTTTGGAGGAGACGAGACTATTTAGATTTGAAACAGTTCTAACGTCTACAATAGTAAGTGCAGGTGACGATTGTTTTGTTCTTGTTGCATGCAAATATAACGATACTTTTATTTTTTAGTTACCAAGGGTAATTTGACACTCTTGTTTTTCAAAAGGGAGTAATATAAATTCAATTAGAGCTGACGAATCGTCACCACTTGTTCCCACGAGATGTTTGCTATCTTTAGTTACAAATGGTAACTTAACACTTTTGTTTTTATATGGGAGTAAATTCAATTAGAGCTGACAAGTTATCGGCTATTGTCCCAGGATATTAAACAAAACAAGCTTTCATTTTTGGACGGTTTTTACGTCTCTGCAGTAGTAGTTTATTTTTATTCGATGGGCGTTTTATGACATTCTTTTCAGTCCGATATTTTTAAAGGTAAAAAGTATCAAAACTGCTCAATTGTTCTTTGAAGACTGCGTGACACCAAGTTAAAGTGCAATTTAATTAAATCAGACTTTCAATGTGTCAGAGAGGTTTTTTTCTCTTTCTTTCAATTTTCGGTGAAGTAGTGTTGTTGTGTTGTGTTGTCTAGAAAGGGTAAACTTACGACTCGTATATAATGCGAAAAGGTCTCTTAACTTGAGCATTTTTGAGCAAAAATTCCTCTTGGGGGTTGGAAGGGTTATGTGATCGGTGAGTGAGGGAGTTATACATGTGCACCTGTCACACCAATCACAGTGTGGGTTTTATCAAAGAACGAATCAAAGAAAAAAATAATAAGATGGTATCTACATTAATCTGGAGACGTGTCAGATTACTGTAGTTTGTTCACTCAAACATCTTATGGCTTACCATTTAGCTATCTTACCATTACCGATGTAACATCGTCTGTACATCATAAATTCCCAGCTTTTTTCTTGCTGTACACCGCAACCAAAATAATTTGTCGAATTAACCAAATCATTACTGTAAACAGCTCCATGAATGCTTCTATCTCCGAGACTTCACACACAAAAAAATAACTCTTGCACGCCTTGCGCGCCTATGTTTTTTAGAAGTAGAAGTCTACTTGTGGCAAGTCTATCTGGAGGCGTTCATGCGGGATGTTTTGGTTTATGTGAGCATTAACTTTGAATAGCTACCCTGGAACTGCAAATACTCATACCCCGTCCACACTACGCCGGAGAAATTTGAAAAGGGTGTTAATCACTCTGAAAACACATCAAATGTTTTCCGCCCACACTTCGTTGGAGAAATCAGAAAACGCAACAATCACCAGTCATTTTGGATTTGTGTTTGAGAAAATCGTGACGTCATCGTTTTGGGAAAGCTCCATTTTGGAAATGTTCTCCGTCCACATTAAAACACAAAGCCGGCAGTGTTTTCGTTTGAAGAGCGCCCGTTTTCGTGGCGAATTAGTGTGGACGGAAGACCTAACCGTAGAAATAAAGCTGTGTTTTCAAATTTCTCTGGTGTAGTGTGGACAAGGCCTCAGTGTAATTGTTTATCAAGTATTACAAATCAAACCTGAAGGTCAAAATTGCTAAAATTACGCATTGGTCGGTAAACACGCACTGAGTGTCAGATAAGATCGAAATCTCCGGTGATATCACAAATTGTTCTTGCGGACGGACTGGTTGGTGGTTTCCACTGGAATGTTAGCAGGCTTGTACCAAGAGTCTTCGTTCCCCTTGACCAGCGGTCGGAAAACGAGCGACCGTGGAGAGATCCGATTTGAAGTCCGAAAATATCCGACTTCCGGTTGAATTGCGCCTAGCTCATAAACGCGTGGCTCAATCGAGTCGCTTGTCTTTATCTTTAGCGTGCAGGGGCACTTGTTTTTTTCTGCTCTTGTTTCATGCAAAAAAACAAAAAACAAAAAACCAAGAGCTAAAAAAACCGGATGCTCTCGCAGGCTAGTTTTTCTTCCAATCATTTTCCTAGTTTTTAAAGCCAGTGAAACTTAAGGCTGCAATGGAACTAGATATTCTTCGCTGTGGATACTTCACCATCGGAATACTTACATTGGTTACATGAGCTGGAAGTCTGTTCCTCTCTTTTTGCTTAATTTTCTTTAATTTCCCTCGACAAAGGAAAATAACCCATGTTTCCTCGTCGCCTTGTTGCAAATCGAAATGAAAATATCGCCTAGACTTTGCATTTCACGGAATTTTTACATCGGAAACTTCTATCGAAAATGTCATGAACTTGTCCTTGTACATGTACGTCCTTATAAGCAGAACCTGAAAATGCCATTTTGCATCAAAATTCAAAACTCGTTTCTGTTTATCTCATTTGATTAAGGGAGATTGATTAATGTTTTCATTAAGACAGTATTGCCTTGATTTTCAATATTTCCAGTGTTCACTTTTCAACACATTTACTGCCAACTATTTCTTGGTGAACCAGAAACAAAAATGATAAATGTTTAAAACACATGACCTCGTCCACCCTTGTCAAATGTAATAGCATGATCGTTTCAGTTGTAATGCCTTCTTATCCAAATGTTACTTTGTTTCCTTGGTACCCTATTAGCTAACACTGAACTACTGCTCGTACTCTAAATATGAAAATCAACCACAATATTCCCTAAACCACATAATACTAAACATAATCCAAAAAATATTTTAATTCTTTTGTTCAATTCACGAGTTTGCTCACAGAGCACTTTCATTTATACCTTTCTGTGGTTTTGTTTAAAGCAAGGTGAGTGCGAAAGATTTTCTGAAATACGACCCATGAAGGTTTACAGTCACCTTGTTCACAGTTACTCTTAGGCTTCAAAAGCCAAATTTTGTAGAAAAAAAAAAAAAAAGAATTTGCTCATTGTATGGCTAAAGCATTGATTTAAAGCCAAAGAACAATATTTAAATCTCTAAATGATCGCGAGATATTAAGAAAAAAAATGTTTTGAAGAAAAGTTAATGTCTGATAATCTTTAATAATTAAACTTGTATACAGTGCAGCGAAAAACTCGGAACTACTTTTTTTGCGTCGGTTAAAGAAAGATCAGTAAAGTTTGGAGTAAGACACTATGAAAAAATTGTTAGTAAACTGGACAAAACTGTTCTGGATCAACGTCTTACAACCAAAAATTAAAACAAACTGAGTGGTGCAAATAATTATGTTTTTCCTAAACGTTAATAAATTTCGCACATAGAAATTTATTTTTATATAGATGGCGCAGGCAAGACTTGCATTACAGCAAGCCCTGAGCACAGCGTATCCAAATTTTGGTAACTGAATCACAAAAGATGCTAAATCATGTCATCTCTAAGAAAAAAGAGTCACATTGGAAGTGTTGTCGTGCGAAGAGCATCGTTTTGTGCTTGTGAATTGTGTCACGAATTTGACAAGAAATTGCTACTTATTTCAGCCCTGAAATGCGATACTGTCATCAGACATTCGTCTTCTTTAAACTGTTCTGGCTGCACTGTCAGTGTTCCACCTGTTTTGAAGATGGCAGACTGTAACTCATGGTTCATAAAAGCCAGAAAATGCTGCTGTGTTTTGTTTCTTTTCGATTTCAAGTGCAGATACCTTTCTGCTGGATATGCTTGTCTGTTTGAATATTTCAACGAATATTTTCTTAGTAAATGGTTTGAACCCAGGACTATCAATAGTTCGTATAGTGTGATCGTCCGGGTGAGTGTAGTTCTGAAAAGAACTGTTGTTGGAGACTGACGTTTCGACAACCTGAGCAGAAGTCGTTTTCAGAGTCAAGTGAATAGTGTTTGCCAGTCGATGATGCTATAAGTCTGGTCCGTTGAACGTGATTGGTCAGTATAGCCATGATGGTATTGGCTGAAAGACTCGTGTAAAGTTTGTCATCAGCCATTGGTGGGTTTCGATCCGTCTATTGTTAGTCAAATAGGTCGGTTTTTGTATTGTTAAGTCGGTCTGTTAAAAGTCCGTTTGTCGGTTTCGTTTCCGTCATGGATAAGTCGTTTGTAAGGCGCCGGAAGTTGTTGACATCCGTTAGGAGGCGTTTGTTCTAGGTTAGTGTACCAGCTTTCCAGAATCAGTCGTTGAAAATAGTTTGTACTGTAGGTTAAGCACTGAGCAGAGTCCCAGTCAATGTTGTGGTTTGTCAGTTGATGATGTACAGCAATGTAATTGTTGGCATCACCATTTCTCCTGGCTCGTTTGTGTTCAGTCAGTCTCGTGTTAAGGTTTCTACCAGTCTCAACAATGTAGGAAGCCCGGCAGTCGGAGCATTTGATCTTGTAAACTGCTCCCTGTCTGTTGTTAGGTTCGTCTCTGTCTTTCACGTTGGTCAGTAAGTGTCGTAACGTAGTTGTAGGTTTGTGGGCTACACGAATGTTGTAGGGCTGTAGGATCCGTGAGATGGTCTCAGGAGTGCCCTTAATGTAAGGTATGGTCACTGTAGTAACAAGTGTAGGGTTCCTGTTCGTAGCGTCAGCCTCAGTAGGTCGGAAAATGTTTCGTCTGATAAAGTCAGCGTTGTAGTTGTTTTTGTGAAAAACACGTTCAAGGTATCTGTTTTCGTCACGTAAGCTGTCCGGTGTGTCACAAACTAGTTGCGCTCGTCTCGTCAAAGTCTTTATAGTCGTGGCTTTGTGTGAAGTCGGGTTGTAGGATGATTCGTCAAGTAATCTGTCGGTATGCGTCGGTTTTCTGTACACTGTCGTTCGTAGTTCGTTGTTGTCGCGGCTTACCAAACAGTCCAGAAAAGGAAGTTTTCCATTTTCTTCGATCTCTTTAGTAAACTGGATGTCGACGTTCTGTTCGTTTAGACGGTCGTGAAAATCGTCAATTTCGTCTTTGTGAACGGCGGTAAAGGTGTCGTCAACGTAGCGTAACCAATGCGGTATCGTTTGTCGGCAAGTTGCAAGGGCGCGTTCCTCCACGTGTTGCTTCACAATTTCTGCGACAACGACAGAAACAGGCGACCCCATGGCAGTATACCAGGCTAAGTACTTTGACAAAATGGACGCACTTCTTAACGACAAACTACTTACAAAGAACTTAGACGTCACCCGACGCCAGCACTTCAACGTAAACTTAACAGCAAAATACTTACGCTTAAAAAGACTGACGCTATTGACACGCTACTATCGACTGAGGTGCTCAATACCTCAACCACCGAAACTTTACGGACTATCGAAACTGCACAAGCCTGGTATACCGATTCGACCTATAGTGTCATTCTGTGGGTCCCCTAAGTATAAACTGTCTAAGTACTTGACGACCATACTGCAACCCCTTACTGACAAATCAAGACGCAAAGTACAATCTACGGAGAACTTTATTGACGCTATTGAGACAGTACAGATACCTGACGACTACAAACTTGTGTTTTTTGATGTGAAATCACTGTTCACCAGTATTCCACTTCAATTGGCATTACAGTGTACCGATACCGCTATACAACAATCTACTGTTAAACTACCGTTACCGACAGAAGACATCATGGACTTACTGAACCTTTGCCTTGCATCGACTTACCTTCAGTACAACGGTAAACACTACAAACAGTTGCATGGAAAAGCCATGGGGTCGCCTGTTCCGCAGAAATTGTGATGCAACACGTGGAGGAACGCGCCCTTGCAACTTGCCGACAAACGATACCGCATTGGTTACGCTACGTTGACGACACCTTTACCGCCGTTCACAAAGACGAAATTGACGATTTTCACGACCGTCTAAACGAACAGAACGTCGACATCCAGTTTACTAAAGAGATCGAAGAAAATGGAAAACTTCCTTTTCTGGACTGTTTGGTAAGCCGCGACAACAACGAACTACGAACGACAGTGTACAGAAAACCGACGCATACCGACAGATTACTTGACGAATCATCCTACAACCCGACTTCACACAAAGCCACGACTATAAAGACTTTGACGAGACGAGCGCAACTAGTTTGTGACACACCGGACAGCTTACGTGACGAAAACAGATACCTTGAACGTGTTTTTCACAAAAACATCTACAACGCTGACTTTATCAGACGAAACATTTTCCGACCTACTGAGGCTGACGCTACGAACAGGAACCCTACACTTGTTACTACAGTGACCATACCTTACATTAAGGGCACTCCTGAGACCATCTCACGGATCCTACAGCCCTACAACATTCGTGTAGCCCACAAACCTACAACTACGTTACGACACTTACTGACCAACGTGAAAGACAGAGACGAACCTAACAACAGACAGGGAGCAGTTTACAAGATCAAATGCTCCGACTGCCGGGCTTCCTACATTGTTGAGACTGGTAGAAACCTTAACACGAGACTGACTGAACACAAACGAGCCAGGAGAAATGGTGATGCCAACAATTACATTGCTGTACATCATCAACTGACAAACCACAACATTGACTGGGACTCTGCTCAGTGCTTAACCTACAGTACAAACTATTTTCAACGACTGATTCTGGAAAGCTGGTACACTAACCTAGAACAAACGCCTCCTAACGGATGTCAACAACTTCCGGCGCCTTACAACCTAGAACAAACGCCTCTTAACAGATTGTAACATATTGGCACGTGAGAATTAGCACCTATTTTATGTTATATTTCGTTTACGCATATTTAACTAGGCTAGCACATTATAAATAAATAAATAAATAAATAAATAAATAAATATACATTTATATAGCGCCATTTTCCACTAATTGTCCATGGCGCTTTACAATACTTTAAAGTTAAAATCCTAATTCTTTAGAAACCTAAAATCCTAAATCCTAAAAGTTAAAATCCTAAGAATTAAATACGCTATATAATACAATTAGGCTACAAATAAAAAGTAAAAACTACAAATCAAATGCACGCTTAAAAAGATAAGTCTTAAGATTAGCCTTAAAAACTGCCTCTGATGATGAAAGTCTGATCTGGAGGGGTAGTTTATTCCAGAGCCTTGGTGCCGCCACGGAAAAAGCCCTTTCACCATACGTTTTAAGATTTGTTCTAGGCTCATCAAGCAACCTGTTGTTTGAAGATCTTAGTGTCCGACCAGAAATGTTAAATCGCAGTAGGTCTCTAATGTAATCAGGGGCCAGTCCATTCAGAGCTTTGTAAGTTAACAACAATATTTTGAAAATAATCCTAAAATGAACTGGCAACCAATGTAAGCTCCTTAGTATTGGTGTGATGTGTTCCTGCCTTCTATTTAAGGTAACAAGGCGAGCTGCTGAGTTCTGTACAAGCTGAAGTCTATTAATCAGATACTTTGGGAGACCGTACAGTAGGGCGTCACAATAGTCCAAACGCGATGTTATGTAAGCGTGAACAATAGTCTCAGTAGTAATCTGGGATAGGTATCGCCTAATTTTAGCTATACTACGAATGCGGAAAAATGCGCTCTTGCAGGTTATTTTAACGTGTTCTTTGAAATCCAAACATTGATCGAATGCAATTCCTAAATTCCTGGCCTGTTTACTAGACTTGATTACTTCATCACCAACTCGTATATAGTCGAGGGGTGGTCGTGGACGATATTTAGAACTAATAACCAAAAGTTCAGTCTTATCCCGATTTAACTTAAGTTTGTTGCGCAGCATCCAGTCCCCAATGTCCTTAACACATAATTCTACTGCCATCTTTGAGCTTGATAGATGATTAGGACAGTTGGACGTAAACGACAAGTACAACTGTGTGTCATCTGTATAGAGATGAAACGGTATGCTATGCTTTCTGGCTATGTCACCCAGCGGACTTGTATAAAGGGAATACAACAAGGGTCCCAGTACAGAACCCTGTGGTACCCCGTAGGGTAAATTCTTCTTTGACGATTCAATTCCATTAACAGAAACAAACTGTTCGCGTGAGTGAAGGTACGAATGAAACCAATTAAGAGCAGTGTTCCTAATACCAAAGCGATTCTGTAGTCTAGATAACAAAATCGAATGATCGACAGTATCAAACGCAGCCGATAAATCGAGCAATAGTAATATAACCGATCTGTTATTGTCAATAGCTTTCAAAATATCATTTTGAACTCTCACAAGCGCAGTCTCTGTACTGTGATGAGATTTATATGCCGACTGAAATTCTTCTAATAAGCCTTCATTATCATTAAGGTGGTCCATTAATTGTGCTGCAACTGCTTTCTCCGTAACTTTGGATAGAAAATATAAATTCGAGACAGGACAAAAGTTAGAAAATAGTTCATGATCAGCTCCACTCTTTTTCAACAACGGCTTCAACATGGCAACCTTGAATCTATCAGGTACTTGGCCACTTGTAAGAGACAAGTTAACTATACGAGTGATCATTGGAAGCAGATAATGACGGCACCCTTTGAACACTGAAGATGGAATTGGATCAAGTGTACAGGACTTTGAACACAGGTGATTCACAAAACCAGATACGACCTCCTCAGTGACCAGTTTAAATTCACTTAGCAGCTGACCAGCTAGACAGCTTTCAGACTCAGCATTGCATGAAGTAACTTGACCGTCATTCAGAGTTCCATCAACTTTGTCAAGATCATTGCGGATTTTAACAATTTTGTCACTAAAATATTCAACAAATGATTCGGACAGAGAACAGTTATTAGGCCCAGATGGATAACGCTGGACTGGATTGGAGTGCAGAAGCTTCTCTATTGTCTTAAAAAGAAGTCCAGAGTTCCCTGAGTTTTCCTGGATCACTGATGAATAATCTTGTACGTCGCCAGTTACGTTCGAGCTTCCTCCTTATGTTCTTTTGAACACTAATGTCAGTTGAATACCAAGGCGCACAAGGACGAAGAACTACCTCACGGGTCCTTTCGGGGGCATAAACATCAAGGGTGGACTTCAAGACCCGATGATAGGAATCAACTAACGAATCCAAATCACGCCGTGATTCATCAAACAAGGACGAATTCATGATAGTGTCATTGAATTCAGCATAATCAATCGAACGCAGCTTCCGGTGGCGAATAGTTTTTGTTGGAAATTGTGGTTTGTGCAATAATAAATGCATGAAAATAGCGTAATGATCAGAAATCAAAGGGTCATGAACCATAACATTGTCTATAAGTTTACACTGATTTCTAGTAATGATTAAATCCAAAATATGACCACTTGTGTGAGTCGGCGTAGTCACCCATTGTTTCAGATCGAAAGACGCTATTAGGTCACAAAAATGCAATGCGTTGACATCGCGCGAAGAATCCACATGTAGATTAAAATCACCGACAATTAAAAGCTCGCCTGATGCTGTGGCCAATTCCTCAAGCAGGAGAGAAAATTCACGATAAAATGTTGACAAAGGCACAGATGACGGTGGGCGGTAAATAATTACGCAAATCTAGAAAGCACACACATCCACGAGGTGTGTATGAACAAGCAGAATAAACCTCTTCGACAACACACTACATGGTAGCAGCGTTTTACAAGAATAATTTCTAGAGTTAAATCAAGAGAGGCCAGCAGAAGCAAATTATGGCGACAGCAACGTCTTTAGCGTCGCCACAGACGAACTGGGACGCTCCTGATCCGATAACTGCATTCGCAAGATTCAAACAAAAATGTCAGCTTATGTTCTCAAGCGTTCTCAAAGACGCCGATGACGAAGAAAAAGTGAGCTATATTTTACTCTGGTCGGGTGAAAAAGGCCTGGATTTATACAACAGTTGGACATTCACAAAGGAGGAAGACAGGAAAAAGCCTGCCATTATTTTCGAACGGTTCGAGAATCAATTGGAACCAAAGACGAGTCATCGAATTCACAGATACACACTACAAGGAATGCGACAAAAACAAGGCGAGCCAGTGGATGATTTTATCTCAAGATTAAAAAATCTAGCAGCAAAATGTAAATTTCGCGACAACGCCGAAGTCGAAGACAGAGTTTTGGATCAGCTCATTTGGAGGTCAAGAAATCCCGATGTCCAGAAGTCTCTCATAAGCCGAGACAAATCATTGACCCTCGTAGCCGCTATTGAGACTGCAAGAAGCCACAAAGCGACAAGTAACCATATGAAGACACTGGCAGGAGGTAGCGAAAGCCATCAAGAGGGTAGAAGTATAGATGCCATTTATAAGGAACAAGAAAGGGAATTCTGTAAGAACTGCGAAAAACAACACCCGAGGAACAAATGTCCAGCCTACGGTACATTATGTCGAAAATGCGGCAAAGCTAATCATTGGCAATCTTTCTGCCGATCCAGCAAACGGAAACAACTTAACCAAGGAAGAAAGCCGGCCTTCAAAAAGGTTATTCACACGATTGAGGACAGGGGCGACGAGGACAATGATGAAATTCTGACAATCAGTACCATCGAGGTTAACACCATAGAAGACACGCAGCATTCGACACACAACACACGCGATGAAGTCTTTGCAACACTTGAGATAACTCAACCAGAAAAGAAGCGGAAAATTAATCTCCAGTGCAAGGTAGACACAGGTGCACAGAGCAATGTTTTGCCTATCAGGCTACTTCGCATAATCGCCCCAGAGAAGTTTGATGACGAAGGAAACCCCAAACCAGAAGCACTGGAAAAGAATGAAGCCGTCCTTTCAGCATATGGTGGCTCTTTAATCAAGCAGCTTGGCACTATAAACATCCCTTGCAAGTACAAAGAGAAGAAGGTCAACTGCATTTTCTACGTCTATTCTCGGTCTAAAAGCGTGCACTGCACTAAAACTGGTCACCCTACACTGTACACTAAGAACAAATCAATTAGACCAGGCTGATTTAACTACCAGTTTCAATGCCCCAGCTCAAAATTCGGGTACTTGCAAGAAAAGCTCGAGTTACATTGGAAGTCATATACCACTGGAAGAGCGGCCATCAATCACAAGTAAACAAGAGTTGATGGAGATGTACCCAGAATGTTTCAATGGCACAGTTTGATGTTTTGACGACTATACGTATCACATCACACTGGATCCTGAAGTATCACCGGTGGTCCATGCACCCCGCAAAGTGCTCATAGAGTTGAAAGATAAATTACAAGCCGAATTACGTGAGATGGAAAGTCAAGATATCATTACAAAAGTAACGCAACCTATAGATTGGGTTAACTCCCTGGTTATTAGAGAAAAAGAAAATGGGTGACTCCGTTTATGCCTCGATCCTAAAGACCTGAATAAGGCGATCAAAAGAGAACATCATCCCATACCCACTCTAGAGGAAATCACACCCAAATTAGCTGGAGCAAAGCTTTTTAGCAAGCTTGACGCTCGCAATGGCTATTGGAATGTCAAACTAGATGAGGAATCCTCGTATCTTACAACGTTTAATACACCATTTGGTCGATACCGTTTCCTCAGGAGGCCGTTTGGCCTACGAATGAGTCAAGATATCTTGCAATTCAAGATTGATGAGACGTATCGTGATTGCCAGGGAGTTATTGGCATTGCAGATGACGTCGCAGTCTATGGAAAGAACGATCAAGAGCATGACTTACACTTACACGAAACCATGGAACGTACCAGAAAGGCTGGTCTCTAGCTCATTGACGAGAAGTGCGTTATCAAAACAAAGGAATGCAATTTCTTTGGTATGCTTTACACACCAGACGGCGTCAAGCCCCGCCCAGATAAAGTCAGAGCCATAGAAAATTTAGAACCACCCAAAGGCAAGAAGGAGCTTCACACCTTTTTGGGGATGGCAACTTACATGAGCTCATTCTTCCCCAATCTAGCTGACCACACTGCCCCCTTAAGAAACCTCTTAAAGGAGAACGTTGACTTTGTATGGAATCCATCACATTCGAAAGCCTTTGAGAAGGTGAAGTCATTGATATGTACCACAACGACCCTGGCGTACTATGACAGAAATGAACCAGTTGTCCTGCACGTTGACGCATCAATTAAGGGCTTGGGCGCAGTTCTCTTCAAAAACAATAAGCCAATAGACTTTGCATCGAAAGCACTTACCCCTGCGGAGACCAGATATGCTAATATCGAAGGGGTACTATTAGCCGTGGTCTATGGCTGCGAAAAATTCCGTTCGTACCTCTATGGAAGATCGTTTGTAGTTAAAACAGGCCATCGCCCCCTAGAACAGATCCATAAAAAGAACCTGATGCGAGCACCTCTACGCTTTCAAAGAATGTTGTTGCGTCTACAACCCTACGAAGAGAAATGGTTACAGCCGACGCCCTGTCACGCCTTTCACCGTTGAATGAATTTGAAGTATCAAACATGAATGTGAAACTTCACAGCCTAATCAGAATCACCCCAGCTAAAATGGAAGAGTTTAAAGAGGAAACTGCAAAAGATGAAACCCTGCAGCTTCTATCCCGTCAGGTTATACAAGGTTGGCCCGATGGTGGGAAGAAAATTGTTCCGGCGCTAAACCCGTACTGGCGCTTACGAGGTGCCATATCAGTAGAAGATGGGTTGATACTTCTTGGAAGCCGTGTTATAGTACCTGAATCCTTGAGAGGCAACATCTTGCAGCAAATCCACGGAGGGCACTTTGGTATAGAAAAATGCAAACTACGAGCGAAATCCTGTGTTTAGCGGCCAAGCGTATACAGAGAAATAGAAAACCTTGTAAATTCATGTTGCGTTTGCCAGAGGTACCACAATTCTCAATAGAAGGAGCCTATGATACCATCAGAGATCCCTTCAAGACCGTGGCAAACATTGAGCGCAGACCTGTTCTACGTCCAACTGTCGTGGTTCCTCATAGTTGTCGACTACTACTCCAAGTTCCCATTTTTCGAGAAGCTTCACAACCTCACAACCGGAGCCGTTGTTAATGAGATGAAAATGTTATTCGCAGAAAATGGAATCCCAGAATCTCTTCAATGCAACAACGGTACTCAGTTTACATCCGGCGAGTTCCAACAACTGGCAAGCCAATATGGTTTTGAAATTGTGACGTCATCTCCCCATTACCTACGTGGCCATGGGTTCGTGGAACGCCAAGTCCAAACGATTAAGAAGACGATCCTAAAATGCAGAGAAACAAAAGAAGACATAGATCTAGCCCTGTTGGCTCTGCGAACAACGCCCCTGAGTTCCAACATACCATCACCGGCTGAATTACTGAATGGCCGAGTATTCAAATCCACACTTCCTGCTAAGATTCAGCCATCAAAGAACCAAGAAGAAGTTAGAAATTGGGTCAAAGTGAGACAAGACAATCAATGCTACTATTACAACAGGCACACCAAAGAACTCCCTGAACTACACAGGGACCAAGCCATCTATGTGCAAGACCCCGTGAGAAAGACATGGAATCCTGCTAGAGTCATAGATCAGGGAGAGACACCTTGCTCGTATCTTATAGAAACTGGAACTGGTGCTCAACTACGAAAAAATAGAATCCATCTTATACCAAGTAATGCTTCCAACAACTTAGCAAACAACTTATCGAGTTGTATTCCTCAAGGACGTATGACTGCACAATCTTCAAGCGCCAATCCACGAGAATCCACCACAGCAGGCAATTCAGCAAACAACCCATCGAGTGGCAATTTGATTATACGGCCCTCAAACTCCAACCCACAATGTCCCACCTTCACAGAAGCCGAGAAAGGACCAAGAAAGTCTCGCGTGGGACGTGAAATCCGAGCACCGGAAAGACTTAATCTCTGACGCTTGCTTTAGTAGTTTTTATTAGCATGATACATGAACACTAGGCAGAAAATGCCTATATATTCTAATTTTGATGTGAAGTTTATATGAAATAATTCATATATGAACTGCGGTTGTAGATGAAATTACAGAATGATCTTGATTTTTTTCAGGCTTCTTCTTTCCAATTGCTTAACTTGGAAAATATACTGCGATGATCATTCTTTAATTTCATCTACAACCGCAGTTCATATATGAATTATTTCATATAAACTTCACATCATTTCACTCCTCACGGGAAGATATGAACTCAATTGAGTGGCGTCGCTCCCAATGTGTGGCTTCATAGCTCAGTTGGTAGAGCATCGCACCGGCATCGCGGAGGTCACGGGTTCGAATCCCGTTGAAGCCTTGATTTTTTTCAGGCTTCTTCTTTCCAATTGCTTAAATTGGAAAATATACTGCGATGATCATTCTTTAATTTCATATTCTAATTTTATTCATTGTCAACGTATATACAAGATACGTGTATCTGAGACATTCGCCCGAATGAATATTTTGTTTTTGTTTGTTTTCATTTCAACTAACATAGTTTTTTAAGAGAAGGGGATGTAACATATTGGCACGTGAGAATTAGCACCTATTGTATGTTATATTTTGTGTACGCATATTTAAGTAGGCTAGCACATTATGCAAATCTAGAAAGCACTCACATCCACGGGGTGTGTATGAACAAGCAGAATAAACCTCTTTGACAACACACTACACAGATGTCAACAACTACCGGCGCCTTACAAACGATTTATCCATGACGGAAACGAAACTGACAAACGGACTTCTAACAGACCGACTTAACAATACAAAAACCGGCCTATTTGATTAACAATAGACGGATCGAAACCCACCAATGACTGATGACAAACTTTACACGAGTCTTTCAGCCAATACCGTCATGACTATACTTACCAATCACGTTCAACGGACCAGACTTATAACATCATCGACTGACAAACACTATTCACTTGACTCTGAAGATGACTTCCGCTCAGGTTGTCGAAACGTCAGTCACCAACAACAGTTCTTTTCAGAACTACACTCACCCGGACGATCACACTATACGAGCTACGGATATTTTCTTCTTGTTTATTACGAATAATTTATGGAATTCCAAGTTGTTTCTTTTTCATTGGTCGGTATCAAGAACTCGTTAACAGCCTCTTTGATAAGGAGTGATAAGTTTGAAAAACTTCAGGAGCCAAACAATAGGACTTTATTTTTTCGTGGATTCAAGTCAAAATTTCAAACACTTCCTTTCTTGAGCCATTTCAGGTGACGAAGAATGGAAACGCTTGACACACTTAAACCCATCATCTACTGATTGACGTGGTGCATGGAGCGAAGGTGAAGGAAGGTCATGAATTTACTACTTCAGCAAACATTGTCAGTTTTGAGTTTGAAGGCCTCCGTAAGCATAGAATATTTAAAATAATTATCTCCTTTTATTCTACATATTGAAAGCTTTACAACTTTCATAATTATTATTCTTTTCTTTCCTCTTTTTTTCCATTCCTTAATATGGTTTTGTTAAAAGCAATGGGAATAAAAAATATTTTCTGAAAGACACAGCTGAAGGTCTACAGTGACTGAAAATACTGCTTCCAGTATTGCCATCGGTGATAGACATTTTAAAACTCTGCCCTCGCTACAACCCGTTCGCTGTCGTTTATTGATTTTTAAGTCAATGGCAAGTAAGCGCGAGGGAGCGGTTTCCTCTCGTTGATGGCGGCGCTGTCCAAAGTTGAGTGCCATGTTTTTGAATTATTTTTTTCCTTTGGCTACGCGAAGCGTAGAAACGTGTTTGTTGCGGGGACTCCGATATGCAAATGTGTCACTCACTCACTCACTCGGGTGTAGACACTGTTCGTAATTAGTCGGCTTGAACGAGAGCGCCCGAGTCCGACGCCATGTTGGAATAGTAACCGTGCAGTCAGTGCGAGACTACTATTCAATGCATGCATCGTGCCAGCCCGAATATTGATGATTTTGTAGCTTTTACACGACCATTAATATTAGGTGTTTCGCTAAATTGAAGTGGAGTTGACTTCGAATGTTCGAATTAGTACTATGGCCAACTTGAAGGCTGAATTTCATGAGCATTTGACTCATCCAGGCGTTCAAAATGACCAGGAGATGTGCATTTGTTTTCTGGAAAGTGGCCTGAGAATGATTAAATCTCGTGCTGATGTGGCAAGCTTTGATGAGAATGTGTCTTATTCCTCGGCCTTAATGAACTTATATGAGCGAAACGAACAACTTTTAAAGAAAGAAACAGCCATTGAAAACAGGACAAACATCGGCACCATTGTATAATATTGTAATTTCATTTCTATAATTTAGTAACATCTAAACCTGAGGCCAGCCGAAATATTGTTTAAACTCTACCACGTTGTGTCAGCCTTGCAGCAGTGATGTATTATCGTTTTACTTTTCAAGTTTGGCTGATTAGATCTCCTGTGAGATCTAACGTTCAATCAAGCAGGACCTTCGTTCACAGCTTTGCAATTTAAACACTTAAGTTTTTCATGTTGAGTTGTCGATGTTCAACCGGCATCGAGTTAAGTTTAGATTAAAGTTGTGTTCTCTATAGTTGTCTTGATTATTATAGTACATTGATCTGAACTCTAAGTGGGATGTGAAATGCATATGAACTTGGAAAGAAATTCCCAAATACGTGATTTTGATAAGCTTAAATGATTTTTACCCTGTCTTTTGTTTACACTTTTGCTTCCTGATTGAAAAGATAACAAAGGGAAAGAAACCCCCTTGTAAGCTAGCCCCCAATTATTAGTTAATACTAAATACATTAACACTTCAATAAAGCTATTATTATTATTGTTGGAACACAAATTTATGGGTCGACAGATTTGTCCGATCAACACTGAAAATGCTTGCAAAAGAGTCTACTTATTTTGATTTATTTTACGTGCAATATATATAGAGACAAGCGGTTCCACATTGGAAAAGAAGTGCTCTCTCATAAAAAACCTCACCTATAGCCTTGAATGAAATGCAATAAAAACGTTTGTGAGCTCGTACGACTTGAATATATGCAAATTTTTTCCAGCACGCAGATCAACATCAGGATCTGGGTGTGAGGGAAGGGGGGTGGGGGGTGGGGAAGGGGGGAGAGTACTCTATGATTTGTTGGGCAGGAGTGTCCTCTGTGACCCAAGAACTCTTAGCCTTTACCACTCCATGTTCTGCTGCAATTTTGCCACCCTAGCTATTCTGGACATATGTCTTTGTAATATGTGTGCAAAAAAAGCCAACGAAAAAAGCTTGCACTTTGTGAGTTAAGTGCGACCTTGCATGGTACAAACCCGGCTTGTTTTAACAGCACTTAATAATACACCAGTAATTAGAAGTTCACCAATATGTTTCATCTCTAGATTACTTAATCCACGAGTTTGACCATAGGTCTCCTTTGATTTTTATTACTATCAAGGTTAGCAACACAGTCAAACAATCGAGTGGAATTGTTCACCTTTCTGTTTGGCTTTGATAGTTTTTCTTTGTACTGGCGTTTTTAATTCGGTAAGTTTCTTTATTTTACGCCTGTTTACACGCCAATAGTGGCCCTAGCGGTTAGAACATCCTAGAAGAAGTATCAAACGCCACATATTTTCTATATTTAGTCCACATGGAAAAGGCTGAAAGGTTTTACTTGGCCGTAGCGCCACTATCTTTCTTACGCTACGATCATGTAAAATACCTTCGTTTGGAATTCTAGATCCTAATACTCGGACAAAAAAACAAAAACAAAACAAAAAAAAAACTAATCAAACATTGCAACGTGAGACGGTTGACTGTTAAAGAGGGGTGGCGGATGGTAAATGCGAGTCTTTGCGAGACGGCGAGACAAGCGTTTTTCTCTGCGAGCCCGAGACATTTAGATTGCGAGGCCGAGACTTCAACGCGTTCAGACTCTTAAACTTCGAGCCCCAGATTTAGTTTAGAGCTAGAATGCAGCTTCTTGAAACTGACTGGAACCGGAAATTCGATTGTAACACACTACGTTATGATATCCTAGAGAAAAATAACTGTTTTTTTGGCGACAAACCGGACGTTGCGGTAGGTTTTGTACCTACTTGTGGAATTAAGACAATTTAGGAGAATTAAAAGTTAGGATTAACTTTTTCTCGGAAAATTTGGATGTTGCTTCATTAGAATTCAAAATCAAGTGAAGCCGGAAGACGTCATTTATAATAACAGATAAAGGAACGAATCGGGACTTCCAGACCCTTAGCTTTGCGAAAAATCGAGACTCCGAGACAGCTTCGTATAAAAATCGAGACTGCGAGACGCACATAACCGCTAAAAAACCAGACTGTGAGACCCATGAAATTCAACTAAACTTTTACGAGATCCAGAGTTTTTGAAGGACCATTCGCCACCCCTTTAAGGCCAACAATTTCATTTTCTTTTTCTTGTCCACTTGCTAACCACGTCGCCTTATTTTCTTTTTGTTATTATTTTAGTTGTTGTTTTTTTATTTTTCATATGTTTTGTTTTGTTTTTTTGTTTTTTTGCATTTTAACCAAACGAAACGTTATCTCGTTTCTTCTTAATGCTAGGATCTTCCTCACTTCGTGTCATCAACCCCTTACACTAACCTTTCCGTTGTCTCACTTTCGGTTTTCTTCTCCACTATAAAAAGGGTTTCTAGACTCCTACAGGTGTAACAAAATAGAAAATATATATCAAACGACAAACTACTCAATCCCTGCCCTGGATAAAGCTCTCAGTTTTAGTAGGTAGCCGAATTACTCGCCAGTACCTTGTTGAAAAATACCGGTTGTCTTAGACACTGTGATAGTCTTGCATTGCTTCCAGTTTTCTAGCCCCAAATGAACATAAACAGCTTAAACCAGCTGCAATGAGCTTTCATATTAAAAACCTAACGAGCTTTGTTAGCGGAAGGTTTTGAAAGACATCGTAATCATAAACGTGAAGTTGAAGTTTCTCCTGTCTGAATGTAGTAGTAGAAGTAGTAGTAGTAGTAGCATCAGTAGCAGCAGCAGTAGCAGCAGCAGTAGCAGCAGCAGTAGCAGCAGCAGTAGCAGCAGCAGTAGCAGCAGCAGTAGCAGCAGCAGCAGTAGTAGCAGTAGTAGTAGCAGTAGCAGCAGTAGCAGCAGTAGTAGTAGCAGCAGTAGCAGTAGCAGTAGTAGCAGTAACAGTAGTAGCAGTAGCAGTAGTAGCAGTAGTAGCAGTAGTAGCAGTAGTAGCAGTAGCAGTAGTAGCAATGGTAGCAGTAGCAGTAGCAGTAGCAGCAGCAGTAGCAGTAGTAGCAGTAGCAGTAGTAGCAGTAGCAGTAGTAGTAGTAGCAGTAGCAGTAGCAGTAGCAGCAGTAGCAGTAGCAGTAGTAGCAGTAGTAGTAGTAGTAGCAGTAGCAGTAGTAGCAATGGTAGCAGTAGCAGTAGCAGCAGCAGTAGCAGTAGTAGCAGTAGCAGTAGTAGCAGTAGCAGTAGTAGCAGTAGTAGCAGTAGCAGTAGCAGTAGCAACAGCAGTAGCAGTAGCAGTAGCAGCAGCAGTAGCAGCAGCAGAGCAGTAGCAGCAGCAGTGGCAGTAGCAGCAGTAGCAGCAGTAGCAGTAGCAGCAGTAGCAGCAGTAGCAGCAGCAGCAGAAGCAGCAGCAGCGGCAGCAGCAGCGGCAGCAGCAGCGGCAGCAGCAGCGGCAGCAGCAGCAGCAGCAGCAGCGGCAGCAGCAGCGGCAGCAGCAGCGGCAGCAGCAGCGGCAGCAGCAGCGGCAGCAGCGGTAGCAGCGGTAGTAGCGGTAGTAGCGATAGTAGGGGTAGTAGGGGTAGTAGTGGTAGTAGTGGTATACTTTATTTACCCTCGGATTGTAAAGTAGCTTTAACAGCTAATGTCTCCGAGCATTTCAACAGCACAATGGGCAAAGACCAGACCACAACACCGGGAACTTCGTGCCCTGCTCTTTACGATGAGTGTGTGGGTTCTTTAACGTCCCCTGTTGACCATAACAGTGACGATGCGGGAGACGGGGCCTACAGTTTATCGTCCTTATCTGAGAAGACTAGAATATCTAACCATTTGCAGATGTCATTGCAAAGGCAGCATATTCTCCTCAGTTATTTTAAGACCCTGTGTGTTGGTTCGGTTTGGAGCTCGAACCCGAGACCTCCCGCACGGAAGTCCGACGCTCTACCAACTGAGCTAACCGGTCGGCGGTATACGTATTAACATTTTTTCTCTAAGATGTCAAATATTAAGGGGCTGTCTCTGTAAAAACCGACTACTGATGTCACTTCGAAAATTCGATTTTTTTCATAAGCTGGGATTTCGAAGCCCTTACCTAGTCAATCACTAAAATGAGTTTTATTTGACGCTCTAAAAAAAAAAAATAATATTCGCTCAAAAGTCCCAGTTCTTTTTTCTAACTATATATATATCATGGCAGTTTGTTAAGCCATGTTGCAATTATAATTCAATGTTGTTCCTTCAACGGAAAGAAGATTTTCTACTCGTTAAATCGAGTTTGCCACGGCCATTGTGTTTGCAACAAGTGTTTTAGTTCCCAATCTTTCCGTGAGTATCACGAGAATCAATGATATGATACTCACGGGAAGATTGGGAACTAAAACACCTGTTGTAAACACAAAATGGCCGTGGCATTTATCAATCCTTCCTTGGCTCCCCGGATCACCGTTTTTCTGTTCATACCTGTACGTGTGCCGAGGGTTGTCTAAAAGAGTCGTTCTACAAACCTTTCAAGAGGACTCTACACGATTAAACCGGCTTCGAGGAAAACAATAATACAAAGAACATCGAAGAACTCAATATCAAGGCAAATCCGCCGCTCGTGTCATGTTGATTAATTCACCTTCACATTTCATTACCGAGCTTAAAATTCACCATCTTTATTAACTTATCACAATATTAATCATATATGTACTTTCTAACATATAAATCTTATTGATATAACATTTTCTAGTCCCTGTCCATAAATATGGAAAATAACTCGGCAAGGGTCGAAAATTCGATTTCGCTCATATTTTTACGGTAGATAGGCTAGGGCATGACAAAAACTACTGGATAGTTTTTTGGCAAAATATCCTTTTATTTCAAATAAATATGCAAATTACCAAATTCCGTTCAAATCGTCATTTGACGCATCATTTTGTTAAACAAGTTTGAGAGCCTCGCAAGCAAAACCACATCATTCTTCCGTCTTTAAAACACTCAAATATTTTTGTGCAATGTTTAGTTATGTACTGTGTTGATTTTAGGGAATGTTGCGATTTTTGTAGGGTGCAAAATAATTATATTTCGAAGACATGTATTTCATTCACTTAAAAGTACTTCATAAAAGTAATTGATTTTTACCATGTGCGAAACCTTCAAATGGATTAAGCTTCTGGTGGTTGAATCGCAGAAGGATGGTCTACAGATTCCTGTAAAATTTTCTTTAGGCAAATGATTGTGAGCGACGCGAGAGCTTTTCAAAGTACGTTAAAAATGCAGATATTTGACCATCCGTTGTCAAATTTCAATTTACGGCTTAGACATATATTTTAGCACGTGCCACATGTCTTGAGCTATATTAAGTTGAAATAGACACAGAGCTGATAATTTCGAAATGTTCTAACCTTATTTGCTGTAAAAGGCAGGTCCAAAAGCCGATTTGACGTGTTTCTGTCACCATTCGTCGCACATAAAGCAGAAGTTTGCTTTTGCTTACACAACGTCCGATGTACATCGCCAACTGTCAACTTATTTAATGGTCGAATACCATGAATCTATGACCCTCTTTCGACAAATACGATCACCACTGCATCTACGTCAAAAACGGCTAGCTAAGTGATTTGTAGATAGTTGCTTGCTTTGCACTACACCAAAATATTACGTTTGATCATCGTTTGATCTCTTGCTGCTTGAATCCTTGCTTGCAGCGGTTCCTTATTTGTTCGTCACGCAATGCTGTCATCCCATTTTAGGGGGTAGACAACGCAGCATTCCCTGAAATCCCTGAAATCCCTGAAATCCCTGAAATCAACCCAATACACATTTAAACATTGCACAAAATTATTTGAGTGTTTTAAAGACAGAAGAATGATGTGGTTTTCCTTGCGAGGCTCTCAAACTTGTTTCACAAAATGGTGCGTCAAATGACGATTTTAATGGAATTTGGTAATTTGCATATTTATTTGAAATAAAAGGATACTTTGCCAAAAAAGCTATCCAGTAGTTTTTGTCATGCCCTAGCCTATCTACCATAGGAATATGAGCGAAATCGAATTTTCGACCCTTGCCGCGAAATTAAGAATTTGTCTGATTTTTACAGGCAGGCACTCTTAAATGCCTTCGGCGGTTAAAACTTGTACATGTACATGAGAGTTTTTTAAAAAATATGTTTTAAGTGAAGTCTTACATACGAAATCCTTCTCTTCCAAAAACTTTAAAGATAACAGTTCTTCTGAGCTTTAATAAAGGAAGTTTTATCAAATATTATAAAATAACTGAGATACTACGCACGCTCTGCTTGGTCAGTAGAGCTGCTTAACCTATGTTCTATTGTACCGGTAAACCACGGCTCCCGATCTATGGCAGCTCTAAGCGGGAACTAGAGAACTCGGTACTCTAGCGATAACAAATGTAATAAACAGTTTCGCTTTTTACTGGCTCACATATCAATAACACGAATATCTTTCCATTGAACATATACATGGAAATTTACCAGGAAAAACAGGACCAGAAGTTGGTCGTCATATAAAGCTTCATCTTTTTTTTCCACGGCAAAATGTTACGCCGACTCCGGTTAAGTTAAGGAAGTTTTAAACATTTTTTCCATGCTTTACACGGTCTGTGGAGGACGAAGTCAGCTAGGTTTGACTGATCAATTTGGGTTGTCAAAAAAGCAGGCAAAAGGTTTCTTTCTAGCAGAAATTTTGAGTTTAAGGTGGCTGAACACAGTTTTTGACACCTGTGTTTCATTCACCTTTTTTTCTAACACCCTTGATCTCTCGGTCGCCAAAAATGGCAGCAAGCAAGTTAACAACACAAACTTTGGTTTTTTGATGGTTAAGCTGACGTATGTGCCGTTGCCATGGCAACACGAATAAAAATAAACAGGCCTTTAAAATCGGTTTCGTTTATTTGTTGAAAATCTAGTCATTAGATTTTCTTTATAATTTGCTTGCAACAAGCTTGTAACGATTCTCACAAGTTAACACCATTTCGCTAATAATTTAAGAGAGAGATCTTTAATTATCCCTTGTTGAAGGTTTACTGGAATATCTAGAGTTTCCTTTGTTAAAGTTCGGTTATTTTCAATACTCCAATTACTTATTTCCTAAAGTATTTTCGTGCCAAGTTTCGTGAAATTCTAATGAGTGGTTCTCGAGAAATAGGCGTATTTCCGAGAGTGCAAATTTTCATTCAATCGCAATTTTTTTACTTACTACGCATGCGCTGCATTTAACTGGGTCCTTTCGGTAACAAAGAAAAAGCTGAGAATTGCTGAGTTCTTTCCATCTTTACCTTTTCTAACATATATTTGTGATAAAAGACTGAAGCCATCAATACACTGCGTTCAATTATAGAGAAAAATAGCACAGATAGTGCGGGTGTTGAGTAAATAAAATGATCGCTCTATTAACGGCATGTTTGTTTTTTGCAATCCTTGTGCGGAATCTATGCTTTTATTCTTTCAGTCACTGTGATTGGTTTGTCGCGTCATCTTATGAATTTGATGAGAATAATCAACTTGATCACGAAAGTACAATGAATGTTCCTCTCATTGACAGACTTTTTTCATAGTTATTTCATAAAAGCGATACACCACTCTTTCTATGGGTCTACCGGCGCCATAAACCACTTGGATATTAGGAGAAGACTCGAAAAGCTTGTAAATCACGAGCCGTTAGGCGAGTGATTTACAAGCTTTTCTCGTGTTCTCCCAACGTCCCGCGTGGTTTATTGCGCCAGTAAACCCATAGAAAGAGTGGTCTATTGCTCAATTGGTAGATTCTGATAAATCATTTAACTTAAGTTCCCGGGTTTCAGTTTTGCTCGATCGCTCGACTCGCTCGATCGTGAATTGAACTCTTGCGATACTGAAGAAACAGCCGCTCGATGAAACGACTGCATCGTGCACAAGCACAAGCTTACTTTTCTGAAATTTTCCTTTAAGCGTCAGTCTTCTGTTCATTTAAGCTTATTTTACCAAATAACGAAAGAGACAGAAATCATTTTTAAGAGCCACTCAAGTGTTCAAGTCGCGCAACTATTTAAAACGAGATGGAAAGGAAAGCGAAACCCACAAACCTGCTATTGAATAAAAGCATCTCCAACAGCTAAAAGCCAGGGGTGTTTGTTCGCTTTCTTCACTACTCTCGCTTCTTTTTCGGATATTCTTCTTTTCTTTTCCCAAAGAGGCCGTGAAGGACAGAGAGCACAGCCACCAAAAGTTTCAACCATATGCAGTTTGTTTTCAATTCTTTGGAGAACTAATCCAAATTTAAGCTTAACTAACTTTTGAGAAACGCTTCTGCGAGCAAATGTAATTTTCGTTTGTTGTCAGCTTGATATTAAGGTTAACCGAGCAATTTAAAGTTGTTTGTTTGTCAGGCGAGACCGAGAAAAGGTAAACTAACTCACCGCGATCCAAGAAAAAGCTTGATCTGTCGCTTTGTCGGCTTTTTGAATGAACATTTTCGCGCGGTTTATGGTGCCTTTGACTTTATGTGAGCAGGATGAGATTCAACAAATACATCCATCCGATAGAAAGAAGTTAAAAGTCGCGATGTTATAAAAGAAATGGTAAGCATGCAGCGTGCAACTATCGAGTCATGGATGCACGCGGGAAGTTTGCTAAGCACTCAAGAAGCTAGAGTCGCACGAGGCGATCGCCTCGTGCGACTCTAACGCTTCTTTCGTGCTCAGCAACCTCCCGCGTGCATCATAACTCGATAATTGCACGCTGCACGCTTACCATTTCTTAATTGGTGGATGTGGGGTGAGAATGTGGTAGAAAGAAGAACATTTACTCCGGTTGACATCGGGGTTTCTAAAACGTCTGTAGTTAAAAGGCACTTTTATGAACATAACTGCGAAAAGTCAAAATACAAAAGGCATACTTTCAGTCTTTGATCGATGCCAACCCAAGTCCTGTTTTTTTTTTTTTTTTTTTTTTTCCAAAATTACCATGTAAGTAGACTGAAGCTACACAAAGAGGGTCATAATGAGTTACGCACGCAGTTTGTGATGTGAAATTTAAAACGTTTTGCACCACAAACATTAGTTTTGTTGTCGTGTGTTGGATAAGAATAAATTAGAACAAACTACAAATTCTTCTTCGTTTTTTACGTCACTGATTAACAAAGCTATGGTTATGGCTATTTCTATGCGACCACGCAAAGCCTCCATATTGTGTAGCGTTTGTCCATGTTTTTTGTTGTTGTTGTTTTTGAATTGGTTCATGCTTAGCGTGCGCATATTTAACCAATAGATTCCATGTTGTTGTTCATCTGTTCGCGGCCATTGGCATCGTGCGTAAACTTGAAACTGACTTTGCTCGCTGCTGTGCCCTGAAATTAAACGAACATGATTTGGCGGTCTGGAACATTCGCGTCAGAAAGCAAAGTAATCGCAGACGCCATGACGGAGTGGCTGGTGTATATCTGCGAGAGCTCTGCTCCAAGAGATATAAGTTTCATCATGTCACACAGCTTGTTAACACCAAATGGTCTGTTTTCGTACCAAACGGTGTCTTACTTTGTCACGCTTGGTTTTGGATATTGGAAAAACGCTGTGCAAGACGGGTTTAGTTTTGCTGCAAAAAAACTTTAGACTGGCAAAGGCATCGTCATCTGCTCCAGTGCTATAAAGCCTTGTTTCTCGTTCAGCCGAGGGCTTGCTGTTTTCACCACCGGGATGTTTTTTTCGTGGCTTCTTTATGGGTCATGACCGCGTGCTCGCGGCCATTGGCAACGTGCGTAAACTCGAAACTGTCGCGGCGAAGTTCTAGCTAGCCCTCTCTCCCAAGTCTGCTCCAGTAAAAAGAAACGTAAAACCACGTTCTTCCCAGCAGTCCGGCTGGAGTTGTCATGCTAAGGAACGGGCTTGCTCGAATTTTAACAAGGTTAGTCGTTTCAAGAACTGGTTTGTGTTGAACATTTTCTTTGCCAGCGCGGCGGTTGATTCTGAGCTTGGCGTCGAGAATTTTGTTGCTGTTTTGAAATACTTGATTATTTGAAATTTTCACTGTGACGCCATTGTTGTTTAGGTGTCGTTCAACTGAACTGCGAAAGCCGAGAAGAGCTGAGCGGCTGTACTCTTCACCTTTTTATGTTCTAGCTTCCACATAAAATCTTGCCAGGTTTCGGTCTTATTCCACCGTTCTCATTTCAACAAGCGGTGTTGTGGTGTTTCTTTCGTTACACCAATCTGCGTAAACAAATATTTTGAGACTGAGAAAAGTTGAATTTTTGAATTAATCTCACAAACGTCCTGCTTTATGAGTTTGTTAAATACGAAGCAAAGCATTGGGTCCTTACCTTGAAATAATTTTACGACCCATTTTGTATCTCGTTTGGTCGCGTTGGACTGCAACTGCTCAAGTATATTTTGAAGCTTTATATCTTCCACAAAGAAACGAGTCTTTTGTTCCTCTTGTTTCTCGTACAAAGCCATAGCCTGAGCGAGACTTTCTTCTATATCATCCTTCACCCAGTCAGGTAAAATGTCCTCTAAGTTTGCAAAAGTTTCCCCCATTTTGATTAAAAAAAAGTAGCGAAGGAAAAACTTCGTAATGATGACGTAAGTCGTGCGTCTGTCCTCTAATAGATCATAGGCGAAAACCAATCAAACGCGGGAATAACAGGTTATTATTTAACGAGCTATGGATACACGCGGGAAGTTTGAACAGCACGAAAGAAGCGTAAGAGTTGCTTGAGGCGTAACCGAGAGCAACTCTAGCTTCTTAAGTGCTCTCCAAACTTTCCAAGTGCATCCATAACTCGATGTAACAGCGACAACAACTTGGGCGCTAAAACAGGTTTTATTTGTCATTGACTACAAAGTTCTCGCAATGCACGGCGAAGGAAAACAAAGGATCCAGCTGACTAGTTAGAAACACGCCACAATCACTTACATGTAGGCGTCGGTTGAATAACACGCTTCCTCTGGTTTCTAAAATTGTCAATGAAAAATGCGCTTTGAATAAACTGTATTAAAAATGTGAAGGATAAGTAAGCAAGTCAAAAATACTCGATGAAAATATGGACAAACCAAGTCAAAATACTTAAGTTTTAGTAAACATCTTAGCTTGGCGAAAATCAAAAGTTTGGAGTGGAACTCGACGGAAATTTTGCAACTAAAATAAAACTGCAAACGTCGTGTTATATACGCACAGCCGTGAGTATATAAGGATTTCTACCTTAAGGGCTCAATAGATGTTAGGTAGGAGCCGCGCGCACGCTATGTTACAATTTGTTTTTCCTTCTTTTTCTTTTTTTTCTCTTTCTTTTTCTTATCTCTTTTTGTTTGCCTTGGTAAAAGTGGTTTATGTTCAGGCTCGTACCTGTATGAAGAGTTTCTATCATCCCGCAGTGTTTCCTTTAAGAAATAACTTCTTCAACAGCCATCAACCTTTGATGGTGATCATTAAACTTCAGTTCAATTCCAATGAATCAGGCGATGCAAAAAAACAAACACAAAACGAAACAAACAACAACAGCAACCAAAAAAATAAAAAATAAAAAATACTGACAACGCTGTTCCTGGGATAACAGAAAACACTCTGTTTCTTGAAGACATCAGTTTGGCCAGGGAATTGTCGAGGCACTCTTAAATACATTCCGCAAAGACATGTTTGTTACTGATTACTTCTTATAAAAAACGTGACTCCTGTTTGTAGTATCAGAATGTGCAAGAAGAAATTAGATGTTACAGCAATGCAGGAATAAAGCAGAAAAGGGGCGAGTGAATCATCAATTATAGGATTTTGCAAGCTGGTTTAAACATGTTATGACTAATTATTTTTCCCAGTAGAGATACCAGTTGTCATCTCATTTGAGGCCGGTATCAATTGAAAGACGAACAAGTAACGAGACATTACACACGACGAATTGCCCTTTTACACGATTAAGATATGATAATAAATAATTAAATAAATAAATAAATAAATTAATTAATTAATTAATTAAAACAAAAAAAAAAGGTAAGACAAAGTGTGAGGATTTGCCACTCCCGTGAATCTTTCGGAGGTGTGGTGTATGATTTTGGGGGAGACGGGGAGGTACCGATTGTCTTAAGATTATGACAAACTAATAACCTTGTGAAAGATCTTGCCAATTAACTAATTATCCAACCAAAGAGCAAACTCCATTAACAGTCCGTTATAAATTTGCAAACTTTAGTTTATTAGCCTTCTGGTAAAAGTACTCATTATATACCGTTAACAGCAGACTGAACATGATACAAGCCTATTATAAGTGGTCACTCCTACGTTATGCTCTCTCGTTAAAACATTTTGCCAAAAGATTATCATATTTTGTTAGTTTTCACTAAGAACAACTTGCACCTGTCCGTTTAACTAGAGAATCCTCACCTACAGGTAAGGTAAAGACTGTTATTTTTTTGTTTTTTTTGTTTTTGTTTTTTGTTTGTTTGTTTGTTTTTTTGCTAAAACAAACTGCCAATCGACAATTGTTTGTCAAATGAATACAGAGAGCTAATATTCAATAATATAAGGTATCTGAGCACATCATAACGTAAGTTTAAAGCTCTGTGTATTGTTTCAGGAGGTTCGCAGCAGTGCTATTAAGCTTTTACCTGAAAAAAGCGCGCTTAATTTACCCTACTTTAAAATTAATAGCATTTGAGATGAAATGCGAAAGTAGCAACTACCTTTAACCCGTAGTGACAAGAAATTTCGTTTGACTGCTTTAACACAAATATTTCAACCCTCAAACAACACGTTGCGTGATGCGTTTCAGGATAAAATCTAACGAATTTTGCTTTGACGTTAGGACTGAGTGAATGCTTCACAATGTTGCTTCCATCTGTATTTCCTGCGAACACCTTCAAATGAAAAAAGAAACCGCAGCACAGTTTGCATTATGCGCTCATGACTTAAATCAACAGAAAAAATTAAGTTTTACTGGTGTAATAGGACATAAATAAAGGTCGCGAAATATGCTGGTTATATTTGAGCTTGTATAATTCAGAGGCTAATATAATAATTAATTATAAATGGCGTTTTCTGGGTTATTCTATTATCATTATTGTTATTATTATTATTATTATTATCATTATTATTATTATTACCATTACCATTGCTATTACCATTACTATTACTATTACCATCACTATTATTATTAGTAGTAGTAGTAGTGGTAGTGGTAGTGGTAGTAATAGTAATTGGACCAAATAGGGTACAATTCAGGGAGTAATCGCGCTAGTAATTTCAAAATCCAACGAGCCCGAGGCGCGAGGCCGATTTGAAAATACGAGCACGATTACTCCCTGAATTGAACAACGCGAGGTCCAATTACTAATTAATCCTATCTAAAACAAATGTCGGTGTATTTTGGTAAGTTCTTTCGAGCGAAAACGTCTGTTGTGCTTTTCACAAGTTTCGAAAACTATGGGAAACATTGCGAAGGAAGCGATTAAAGCGCGCGTGATTGACGTGAAAATCACCTGGGTATCCAATTATAAATATCCAATTACAAAAAGTTTAAATTGGATACCTGTAATTGGACACCCGCGTGATCGTGCAAAGAATACATGACAAATAGGCGCGTGGGGATCCAATCACGATCGATAATTTTGTTATCGATACAATGATTATGATTATGATTATGATTATGATTATGATTATGATTATTGTTGTTATTACTATTATCATTTTCTCGCCCATTCGAATATAATCATTAATAATCGTTGTAATAATACCTTCAATATCCTGTTTGTCTTTAAAATGCAGAAAACCTATCAGTAAACTTGCTTTATACACGAGGACTACAGGGCTTACATTAGTACAAAGAAATTGTCCTGTTTACTCAGATAACTTTATGATTTATCTATAGACCTCAACTCCAAGACAAGAGTATATTATCTTAGTCACCTTTTCAACATTGTTTTCCTTGTAGCTGTTCCATGTTACTCCATCTGTAGAAAGATGCACTTTGTAGCTGATGGTCCACGAAGAAAATGATCTTACTCCTTGTGTTGCCACTGCACAAACAGAGTGCACTGTACCCATATCAACTTGAAGATAGTCTGTTCCTTTACTTAGTTCCCATACACACCACGCTCCATGTCCCCTGTTCTCATTCAGCCGGCCATAGTATGGATAGTGCTTACTAGTGGCATATCTGTGTGCCTTCATTCTCCTATCTGGTATTTTGTTTCTGTCTTCTACACCAACAGCTCCACAGACTAAACCACAAACAAACAAACAAACAAAAAGCAATAAAAAGGACAATCGCGTTACTGCGTTACGTACCTTTGAATCAAATGAGGCGTGGGGCATTAACTTAGGAAAACATTAATCACATATGTACTATCCAGCACATAATTCTTATTATTGATATAACATTTTCTTTAAATCTCATCGTTTGGAATTAGTGACTTATACAAACCAAGGTTCAGATAGCCCAACTCAGTCACTTTGTGTCTGCGAAATATCTCCTACGCTAATTAAGAAGCGGTTGGTCAGCGGTGGAGAGATGGTCGGAGACCCCTTGTCTTGATCTCTCCTCCAGTAAACAGGCAAATATCCGGTAAACTCCTCGGATCCTTTTCAATAGTGCACCGCGTGAGATTACCAATGGGAAACCATGGGAATAGATCTCTTTTACTCAAAGAAGGAGTCAACAGCAATAATATGCAAGTTATGCTCAAAACATTACTTAACTGACATGAAAACTGGCTGTCATTAACCTGCTAAATTCATGTCGCAATGCACCAAAACTACCGTTCCATTCCCGGTTGGATCAAGCCAGTACTTGCTGGTAATGGTTTCTTTGCCTTCACTTGCCTTTATTTCCTGACACGATTGTGCTGGAAGCTCCGAGATGGAACCCAGAGGAGCTTTGATCAAAAAAAGAAATAATGATATAAAATTTATTCAGTATACTTTTAGTCGTATTAAAAAAAAATGATAAAAAAAAAAAAACCTTTGTTTCTGTCCAACGATGGCCTACGGGCTCACAAGGATCGAAGATCGTTCACGAAGAATAAACTCTTGAGAAACCAAAGTCTACTCGGCCGTGAATATATAACTAAGAAATTAATTAGGGTAATCACAATAGGAATTTTGTGTTTTTACTTTTAACCTCCGCTAGTGAGTAGGGAAGCTATCATTAGTAAAATTATAGGTTGACGTCTTCCTCGAAAAGTCGATAATTTTCTTGTTAACGTATGTCTCTGAAAAGTGTCCATGCTAATTAAGTTTTGTACATACCCTGGTTGCGCAAGCGTCGTAAGTAAACACGTGCCGGGTCTGAGCGGAATTGTTCTGGTCTTGCCTCCTTGGTGCGGTTATTCAATTCGCACGAATTTTCCCCTACGACGTAGTTATAGCTTTGACAGGTGAGTTCTCGTTCACACCTGATATCACACTCGTGAAAGGCTCTTACGGAGAATTTTTTGAAGACGAATCCCTGTAGAGCCATCCCATTTATGCTCCGTTCCTCTCTGCATTGTTCCCCAGCAGATAGGCAGTCCGTAAAGAAGCCGGTGAAGAGGAGGAAACATAGAACAGTCCACAGCATTTTCCCGGTCTCTCAATTTTTAACTGTAGGAGAGACAAACAAAATATAACACTTTTAAACACACTGCGGTTCCTTTCGTGTTGTTAAAAACAAGAACGCAAAAGGAACTTCGGTCAATTACTTGACGTGTCATATGCTTCAACATACATCCACAGAACTGACAGTTGGATAGAATACAATTCACTTTAAATGCTAAGGAGAACGAGAGGAACCTAATTTTAAAAGAAATGTATAGTGGAAAACTGATAAAATACAGACCAATATCTTAATGTGTGCTGGAAAATATTAAAAATATATGCAAGGCTAACAAAGAGAAAGTTTCTCACTACCCGAATTTTCATTTAAAGCTGGTTTTATTCCTTGTTCAACGATGTCTCCTTAATAAAACTGTTAATTGCAGTTAAGACATTCACGAACCTTAATATATCGCTCAATTTGCAATATTAATCAGGAAATAAGTTGACTTCAGTCTACGACTTAAAGCTACATGTACTACCTAGCTACTAATGTCAATTAGTATGAGTAGATCATTGCAAGCTATTTATCATTAAGAGTCGACTATCGACCGACGAGTGGCTAAATACAAAATGAGAGAGAAGAAGCTTGAAGAAACTGCAACGCAACAGTCATATTTCCTCTGAACGAAACTTTCACATTTTGTGCAAGTTTGTAAACAGCAAAAGTATCCAGGCCTTGAAAATAAACAAGGAAAGAAAAGTGGTGTCACTTAAACGAGATCAATCTGCTTTCCATAATTTACATGTTTCATCAGATTCGCACAATCTTCAGGGGATGTCAAAAGACTTTCAAAATTGTAGCCATGAGTTAGCATTTTGACCAAAATTATACCTAAAGCAAACCATTTCCAAGGAATCCTCACTAAACATGGGACGCCCTCTGGATTTTTCGCAGATAACTTACCGTGGGGACTTAATTTACAAAGACTGTGTAGAGACACATGCAATATCTTTACATTGAAAGAGTCTCAAATGATAGAACTGGAGTGAGAGTCTGTAAAAACGTTTGTTACGAATTCGTTTTCAAGAGAGATCAAATCTGGTGTGACGAAGGTTCCTAACATGAAAGCAAGAAGGAAAAATTCACCGCTGGGAAATTAAGGGCCAACCTCTTAGAAGATGAAAAACATAGAACTACAGCAAAAGTTAAACTAAGCGGGTAATTAGTCTTGCAACGATCGCCTGTTGATCAATTTTAGCTGTCAGTTTCTATTTACTGTTTTGGCGACCGGAGCGCTTTGTTTGTTTTCTGTCTTCCGGTGCCAGAAGGCTTTCTCTTGGATCTCAATTTCCCCGTTACTGCAAATCAATATGCAAAATAGTCTTTGCCGGCAGATTTCGATGGGTTATTTCTATTAGAGCTCCATGTTGGAGTTTCGAGCTTGGTTTTCATTGGTCGGCGGTATGACTTCGTTGACAACCTCTTTGAGTAGGGGTGACAAGCTTGGAAATTTTTACGTACTTATCCTTGTGCTGCCCCACGGGACACCTACATGTAGAGCCATTTAAAACAGTCTTCTTTAGCAGCCGAAACCTTGGGT
Organism: Orbicella faveolata; assembly: GCF_042242905.1. Lineage (NCBI taxonomy): Eukaryota > Metazoa > Cnidaria > Anthozoa > Scleractinia > Merulinidae > Orbicella > Orbicella faveolata. Next base: position 9,234,638 of record NW_028301539.1, on the reverse strand, counting down.
TTTGTTTTTGCGTGGATTCCCTAGTTAGAACAAAATTTATAGAGAGCGTACATTTAACGGAGTTTTGCAAAATATAACCAAAATGTTTCCCGATTAACGTTGCAACAAAGTGTCTGAGGCTTTTTTGATGTTTTAAAAACTTCGTCTTTAAACCGCTCTGAAGTGACCAAGATCGACAAAAAAGATCTATTTGTCTAGTTCAATATAGAAAAATACGAATATAGAAAAAGCCTGCTATACTTTTGTAGTCCGTCATCTACTGATTGACATGGTGTAGGTTGTTTGATAGTATGTGCAAAGATAAAGGCAGGTAATTTAGCACCGGAAACATTGTCAGTTTTACGTTTTCAGGCTTATGTTCGCTAATCAATAGATCGAAGTTTGAAAATAAGAATTTCTTCCTATTATACATTTGATTAGCTTTACGGTTTTTTTCTCGCTCTTCTATAGTTTCGTTAAAAGGGAAGCCAGTGCGAAAGAGTTGAACCCCTGAAGGTCTAAATCTACAACAGCCTTTAGATTAAGAGCTTTATATCAAGGGTTAGAAATTGTCAAAAAAAAAAAAAAAAATGTTGTATATGTGGAACATCGATTTAGAGCTAGAAAAAAATCGTTAGGCGATAGCAATAGCAACATATAGAAAAAAGGTTGTTTGGAAGAAATGTTAATTAATAGATGAAGGTTACACTCACCAATAACTTTAAATAAGGGCTTGAATTACAAAGATATGCATAATTTGTTTAAATTGAAAGAATTAGAACTGCTTTTGCGCGTCGGTTATCAAAGAAAGATCAGTGCACTTTAGGGAAGGTCTGAACAATTCATATGAACTGCAAATATTGTTAAAAACTTTGGCCGATGAAAAGGACGAAAGACGAAGAATCCTTCCATAAAAGAAAAAAAGGGGGAAGTCACTGCTATAACAACAAATTAAAGGCTCATAGTTAGACCAGCCTCCAAAAAAAAAAAAAAAGGATATGACTTCAGCAGTGGCACTTACATTTTTTTGTTGTTCTTGTTCTTGTTGCAATTGTTTCGGGTCGCTGGTAGATGACTTTACTTGCTAGTTTTGCCGTCCGTTTCCCTCACTTCTCCTCTTACACTGACCGAAGCGCCCTGCGTCTTTTCGGTTTTCCTGTGAATTGTTTGTAGCCTGACATTTGCTTATTGATATGGTGTAGTTTGTTTTGCCAAACGTGCGAAGGCGAAGGCAGGTAATCAAGTTGAGGGAGCATTTTCAGTTTCACGTTTGAAGGGTTACTTGCGCTAACAAGTAGATGAAATCTTCAAATAATTATTTGCTCCGATTCTATAATTTATTCGCTTTACCATTTTTTATACCTTTCTGTGGTTTTGTTAAAAGCGACGTGAGTACGAAGGATTTTCTGAATACGACCCGTGAAAGTTTACAGTCACCTTATTCACAGTTACTGTTAGCCTTCAAAAACCAAATTTTGTATAAAAAAAAAAAATTATTGTTTGCTCATTGTATGGCTAAAGCATTGATTTAAAGCTAAAAAACAATGTTTCAATCTCTAAATGATAGCGAGATAGTAAGAAAAAAACTGTTTGGAAGAAAAGTTAATGTCTGATAATCTTTAATAATTAAACTTGTATACAATACAGCGAGAGAGTCGGAACTACTTTTTCGCGTCGGTTAAAGAAAGATCAGTAAAGTTTGGAGTAAGACACTATGAAAAAAAAATGTTAGTAAACTGGACAAAACTGTTTTGGATCAACGACTTACAACCAAACTTTAAAACAACCTAAGTGGTGCAAATAACCATGATTTTCCTAAACTTTAATATATATCGTACATAGAAATTTATTTTTATATAGATAGCGCCGGCAAGACTTGCGTTACAGCAAGCCTTGATTTAACGTATCCCAATTTTGGTGAATGAATCCCAGAAGGATGCAAAAACAAGTGATATCTGAGAAAAAAGAGTCACATTCGAAGTGTTGTGCGAAGAGCATGGCTACGTGCTTGTGAATTGTTTCAAGAATTTGACAAGCAATTGCTTCTTATTTGACCACTGAAATGCAATGATGTCATCAGACATTCGTCTTCTTTAAACTGTTCTTTCTGTCAGTGTTTCACCTGTTTTGAAGATAGCAGCCTGTAGCTCACTCTTCTTACAAGCCAGAGAATGCTACTGTGTTTTGTTTTGTTTTGTTTACTTTTTTTCGATTTCCCGTGCCAGATACTTTTCTGCTGGGTATCAGTTGTCCCGTTATTGCAAGTCAATATGACTGCGAAAAAGTATCTGCCTGAATATTTCAATGCATATTTTCTTTTTGTTTATTACGAATAATTTATGGAATTGCAATTTGTTTCTTTTTTATTGGTCGCCATCAAGAACTCGTTAACACCCTCTTTGATAAGGGGTGATAAGTTAAAAAAACTTCAGGAGGCAAACAATAGGGCTTTATTTTTTCCTGGATTCAAGTCAAAATTTCAAACACTTCCTTTCTTGGGCCATTTCAGGTGACAAAGAACGGAAACGCTTGACCCACTTAAACTCATCATCTACTGATTGATGTAGTACATGGAACGAAGACGAAGGAAGGTATTTTACTACTTCAGCAAACAATGTCAGTTTTGAGTTTGAAGGCCTGCGTACGCATAGAATTTTTAGAATAATTATCTCCTTTTATTCTATATGTTGAAAGCTTTACAACTTTCATACTTATTATTCTTTTCTTTCCTCTTTTTTCCATTCGTTTCTATGGTTTTGTTAAAAGCGACGTGAATAGGAAATATTTTCTGAAAGACACAGCTGAAGGTCTACAGTGACTGAAAATACTGCTTCCAGTGTTGCCATCGGTGATAGACATTTTTAAAACTTTGCCCTCGCAACAACCCCGCGCTTGCTGTCATTTATTGATTTTTAAGTCAATGACAAGTAAGCGCGAGGGAGCGGTTTCCTCTCGTTGATGGCGGCGCTGTCCAAAGTTGAGTGCCATGTTTTTGAATTATTTTTCCTCCTCTTTATTACTATCAAGGTTAGCAACACAGCCAAACAATTGAGTGGAACTGTTCACCTTTCTGTTTGGCTTTGATAGTTTTTCTTTGTACTGGCGCTTTTAATTAGGTAAGTTTCTTAATTTTACGCCTGTTTACACGCCAATAGAGGCCCTAGCTGTTAGAACATGCTAGAAGGAGTATCATATGCCACACGTTTGCTATATTTAGTCCACATGGAAATGGTTGAAAGGTTGTGCTTGGCCCTAGCGCCACTATCTTTCTTGCGCTACGATCATGTAAACTACCTTCACTCGGAAATCTAGATCCTAACACTCGGGAAAAAAAAAACAAAAATAACAAAAACAAAAAACAAAACAAAACAAAACAAAACAAAACAAAAAAAAACTAATCAAACATGGCAACGTGAGAGCGGTTGACTGTTTAAGAGGGGTGGCGAATGGTAAACGCGAGTCGGGGAGACAAGCGTTTTTCTCTGCGAGCCCGAGACATTTTGACTTTTTAGATTGCGAGACCGAGACTTGAAAGCATTCAGACTCTTAAAATTCGAGCCCCAGATTTAGTTAAGAGCTGGAATGAGCTGGTACAGCCTTTAGCCAGCATCTTGGAACTGACTGGAACTGGAAATTCGATTATAACACACTACGTTATGATATCCTAGATAAAAATAACTGTTTTTCTGGCATCAAAACGGACGTTGCGGTAGGCTTTGTACCTATTTGTGGAATTAAGACAATTTAGGATAATTAAAAGTTAGGATTAACTTTTTCTCCGAAAATTGTAAGTTGCTTTATTGAAATTCAAAATCGAGTGAAGCCGGAATACGTCATTTATAAAAACAGATAAAGGAACGAATCGGGACTTCGAGACCCTTATATTAGTCTTGCGAAAAATCGAGACTTCGAGACAGCTTCGTATAAAAACCGAGACTGCGAGACGCACATAACAGCTAAACAAACGAGGCTGCGAGACCCATGAAATTCGACAAAAATTTTACGAGACCCAGAGGTTTTGAAGGACCATTCGTCACCCCTTTTAAGGCAGACAATCTCATTTTCTTTTTCTTGTCCACTTGCTATATATAAGCACGTCGCCTTATTTTTTTTATTTTTTTTTATTATTATTTTATCTATTATTTTTGTCTATTTATTTATTTTCTTTATTTTTTTATTTTTTTATTTTTTTGCATTTCAACCAAACGAAACGTTATCTCGTATCTTCTTAATGCTAGGATCTTCCTCCCTTCGTGTCATCAACCCCTTACACTAACCTTTCTGTTGTCTCACTTTCGGCTTTCTTCTCCGCTATAAAAAGGGATTGTAAACTCCTACAGGTGTAACAAAATAGAAAATGTGTATCAAACGACATACTATTTAATCCCTGCCCTGGATAAAACTCTCAGTTTCAGTTGGTGGCCGAATTACTCGCCAGTACCTTGTTAAAAGATACCAGTTCTCTTAGATATTGTGATAGTCTTGTATTGCTTCCAGTCGTCTAGCCCCAAATGAGCATAAACAGCTTACACCAGCTGTAATAAGTTTTTATATTAAAAACCTAAATAGTTTTGTTAGCGGAAGGTTTTCGAAAGACATCGTAATTATAAAGGGGAAGTTGAATTTCCTCCTGTCTGAATGTATTAACAACTTTTTCCT